>NC_134700.1:214887276-215062276 GCF_043290135.1 Rhipicephalus microplus
CAATACATCAAGGTCTAAAATAATTTTTTTACCCTATGTTGGCATCAGAATTTTGCCTCATGATGCTTCCCAACAAAAGATTATGAGATTCTTTATATCTATGACACATTACATTTCTTTCCGGGCTCCCGTAATGGCTCTGTGCTTGTGGTTAAGGTTCACGGCAGCTAACCTGAAAAACGTGAGTTCAATTCCACACGTGGCAGTGGCATTTCGTTGAAAACATATTGCTCGAAATCCGTGCACTGTGGGATGTTGGTGCATGTTGAAGAACCTCAGACGGTCAAAATTATCTAGAGCCCATCATTACAGGCTAATAGCCCTGGTTGCTTTGGGATGTTACACCTCATAAACCAACCAACATTACAGTTCTACCAGCATGCAACAAAACTGGTGTCACAGGCAAATGCTTACTTCCATGTCAGCAACGTTATTATTGTCAAGATTATAGGTCCACCAGCACTCTTATACACACGTACTACTGCCATAAAATGCCACATAGCAATACAAATGCACACTTATTTTTCAAAACTGCTGCACTGAGTGAGACTTCATTCTAGGTGCACAAAGCAACAATGCCAGAGCCAATAGTATATGCCCAGCATGTTACAGACTAATACAAAATATTTATTTTTAATATCATTCAGTACATTACGAAGGCACCCACCAATACTGCTACTATAAAACGCAACAACGCATATAAACTGATTTATTATTAAACTAGGAGGATGTAGCTATCTTAATAAATATATTGAGATCTGACTTGCTGTGTAGCAGCAGTACAATCCCCAGAATTATTTAGGGGTACTCACGTGATGCTGGACATAGTGGCTTTGTCAGTGGTGCCGAGATGCTAGTAAGCTTTTGTATGTGATCCCGTTTTTATATATGATGTCCTACTTTGCGGGATTTCGGAGAAGCAATAGCATTGTACTCATTCTTAATTGCGTCTGCTCACAGAAAAAAGCTGACATGAAACCTCTGCGAAAACCGATCTCTCTTCATTAATCTTGATTATTTGTGTACGTTCATGAATATAGAAATGGGAAATAAGCTGGCCATATTTACTCAAGCCGATCGTAATTTTTGATGCGCATAGTACGTGGTAGCACAATCAGAAGGGGAAAAAAAATGTATGAGCACAATACGTTTAATTTTTTGGTCAACGCGTTGAACATCAGGTGCTTCGTTTCTTCTTCCTTTTTAATATATGTATGCGCGAAATGAAATACGGTTAGCAGAAGGCAAATACGTCACCGCGGGCTCTAGTTTGACGCGGTTGACGTGGTCTTACAAAGAGCTAATACCGAGTTTGCCAGTAAGACGCAAAAAGACAATGTATTCATGGCAAACCTGTGTGAACGAGAAGCACTTGATCGATCATACAGCTGTTACGCAACGTCTGATTCCATTGCATACTTTCTCTGAAATGTGAGGTTCCTGTACATTGGTGCCCGTCGTGCAGGTCGAAATACGGCCAAATGCGTTATTAACTGTCCCTTCCATACGCACCTGACAGCAGAAATGAATGAATGGTTGAATGAATGAAGACACAACTCACATTTCGGCAAACCACGCGCACCCCCAGCCCCCACTAGACTTCAAACTGTAGTTTCACTACTACTTTCGCTGGCTCACCGCTGGCTTTACCTTGGCTGCAGCTTAGCCACAATGCTTACACTGCAGAATGACAGATGGAGCCAGTTGCAGTGACCGCGCTTTTTCCCCCCCTGTTCGCGGTTTTTCATACGCTTCTTTTGCTTTACTTCGAGGCCAGAGATGACAGCAGCCGATAAGCCGCTATCAGCTGCGCGTTACACTAGTGGGAGATGTGTAAGGCCTGCGAGGTTACTACATCGCCCGTAGGACAGTCATATTAGGAGCAGGCACCTCGTTTTATTTTCTGCACGCATTCAACGTAACGTTGCGTTTTTTTTCTGGTTGCTTCGAAGTTAAGTAACACACAAATAGCTCGAAAGTCTCACGTTCGTAAACTTCATTAACCGTAAAACTTTTTTCGTAAACGTCCCGATCGTATAGTAATCCGACTAGTTTAGGACAACAACAAGAACGAAACAATGGGACCCGTTTGGCTGGCTGTTCTTGGCACGGCTGAAAATACTGCACGCATTGCTCTGCCTTGCCTGTCGGCAGCAGCCGCCTGGAAGCAGTCTGCTGCGATCGCGCGCACAAGCTCCTGGAAGCGGAGAGCTCCGGGACTTTGCCGCGTATCGCGCATTCATACGTTCTCCACCGACATGAATTGGTCGGCGAAACTGCAACGCTTACTGGAGAATTTCGACATCACGCGAATCAGTAAGTCTCTTGCGTTGTATGAATTATGTCTCCCGCTATCCAACGCTTTCATCGACGTTGTACTGTGTAGTAACGTTTGCGACCCATGCATTTTCTCTCTTTCTTCAATGACTACCTCAGACACGAAGTGAAGTTCATAAAGGTGTCTACTGATTTCTTCATAATAAGAGAGGTGCGCAGAGCGGATTAGCGAAAACAATCGCTCGCGATGATCGGGGCGCGAATTCAGTGGTGTGCGAGGGAAAGCGCGGTGGCTGCTGTTCACTGCGTGGCATCGAGCGCGCCTCGAATGTTCCCGCACCGCTGCATTTTTCTCCGCCGCAGGTTTCTATCATGAGAAGTGCAAGCTGTTTTTCGTCGGCGATCAGCACATGGGTTTCATTCGGCCCAACGATTGGATACATCTGGCCCCTTACAAGGACGCCTTTCACTACGACATCAAAACGAACCGGGTTCTCTTGAATCCGAGCTGGAAGACGTACGAAGAACGCACCGTGAAGGTTGCCGACGTCTTGCAAGATTTACGGAAGAAGAAAATCTTCAAGACGCTCAACGGCTGGAGGAACGAAGTATGTGTTCTATTCCTCTTGTTTACGTGCGCTCACCGTCTGCGCTGGACAATTCTATTTATAGATGCGCGCGTCCGTTCAGCTGCAGCACATTACTAAATCGTAGCTGAAGCGAGAAAGTGTGACTATCGTGGCATTATGTCATCTATGACAACCATCGGTTCTCTTTCTTTTTTTCTTGTTTTCGTTCTTCTCTCCTTCTTATTAGTGCTACGAAGTCAGCGCCAGGTTCGGAGACAAAGCTGCGATGAAGATGGAAAGAGCCGCTACATGTGAGTGACTGCATGACGATCTTGAATCCTTAATCGCTTTTGCGAAACCATCTTGCAACGTGATAACAAGACGCATGTGCTTTCTTGTTTTGTTTTCTTGAAGGCTTATTCGGTCTGAAGCGATATGGAGTGCACATAAATGGATACGTGAAGCGGCCCGATGGATCTATGAGCGTCTGGTTTCAGCGGAGATCAGCAACGAAGGAAACCTTTCCAAACAAGATCGATAACTTGGTAATAATTATTGTGTGCGTGTTTATTCGTAGTAGCGTGCGCCAGCGACATCGATCGTCGACTGGATTCTATTTGAATGCCGTAGGAAATAATTGTGTTCATATATATATACACATATATAACATCGTTTTATGCAAAAATTGTGACGCCTCCTAATCTAGCCTCATAGCCTGTAAATTTACAGTGTCACATTATGTTAACATACCAAAAAGCTGGTCTGTGTGTTCATATATGTATCCCAGTAGGGAATACAGATTGCATATGTATGCAGCCGTCACGGCTTACATGATTTTGCAGCTGGATGAAACTCGCAGCCCCCATATTCATTGATGAGGCATGCTTGTATATAAAGAAAGGATCTAATCTAAGCTTGTAGCATATTCAAGCAGTGCTGTAGCATTAATTTGTAAGACCGACTCATAATTAAATTAAGATAGCTTGTGAAAGCTTAAGCTTCCTTGTTTACGTTTACATATTGCAGACAGTGTTCTTTTCGTAGGAATGAATTAATGGAGCAACCTTGTTCAGTGAATGATGTAAAAGCAATGCAGCCCCAGTATAAGGCAATACATTTTCCTTCTACAAATGTCAGCTCATTCATTCATTTGTGAGAATGCTTTTCCTTTCAAATGACATAATTTCCAATACGACATTCCCTGAAGCAGTATACATCCAATACATGGACTCCAATGACTAGACAGGGAGCATGATATTCATCAAAGTGGCCTATTGACTTGATCCACGCTTAGACACGTTGATTTGTATGCCCTAAAGACTGTTAAATGCATGAGTAAAAGCTTTCTGAAAAAATTCCTTTCGCTGTCCCAGCATTGCAGCTAGCTGTGTTGGCTGTATATTATTAGCGCATGCAGTGAAACTGTTTGCACCATGTTTATATCATTGCAAGTGATAACGTCATGCTTATTTCTACAAAAAGGAAAAGAAATAAGGTGAAAGTATGTAATATAAATACCCACCTGAATCATAGACGCACACTTAGCTTTCTAAAGTTTGTATAGTCAATACAGTAATAACTCGCATAAAGGCTAGGTTACTGTTATCAGTTAGCTCTTCCATTTTAACCATTCCACTAGGAATACACCTTGTGAAGTGCCACTTTGATTTGTTTAGGTAACTTGGGCAGTACATCGTTGTAGCAAACAGGGGCCAGCGATGGAGTGATTTTAGAAGGAAATGTGGCAGTAATAAAGACGCATGAAATAGGATGTTCTTGTAGCAGTTGCTGACGTAGTTGGCAATTCACCTGGAGGCATGGTAGTAGACTCTGTGTGAGGTTCTGGTCGGGAAGTATCGTGTATGGGAACTCATAACCTTGTTATGTACGTTCACACAAGAGAGCTGCCTTGCGTTTCGTAGCCTGTAAAGAAAGGTGCCTCCACTGTGGTAAGGAACCATTCATTAATATGTTGTACTTTGTTACTTGAACATCGAGGATTAGTTCGATTCGACAAAGCTCTTTCCCGCGAGTCAAATCCTGTGTAGTTTTGAATACATTTGCTAATATTGTTACCTTATGTCTGCCATACTTAAGACGCCTGTGTGCAATGTCGTATCTTTCAAGGTGACTGGTGGCTTTTGCGTCGGCTACACCCTAACTGAGTGCGTCCGCAAGGAAGCGCAAGAGGAGGCATCATTGCCAGATCACCTACTCAGTGCTATCAGGCCAGCTGGGAATGTGTCGTGAGTTTTTTTTACATGAAATCGCCTGCGTTCACTGGCTACAAGAAACCTTTAGCTGTGTTAACCTGTGTCCATACCAAATTTTCTCACTTTGTAATGTTATTAGCAATAATGAAATGTAAAATTAAGCCTACTTCCAAGTAAGTCTATACTTCAGTTAAAGAAAAAACATTGCACATTTTTCTTTCTCAGCGACTCGATATACTTATGCTTCACATAGTGTTTTCCCAGCTCCACAATAGATGTCAGCTTGGCATCTGTATAGCCGTGGTGCTTTAATGCTGGAAATTGACAGCGTGCTGAATATCCAATGCCTTTTAGTAGAATAGTGGCGACAAAGCCTGTGAGAGAACCATAAAGAGGCTATGACTCGGTTGTGGTGAAGATATGTTGTTCGCATACGTGGTGAGTCGGCTCACTGAAACAGGCGTTGAAAAAGTCCCTTGCATTTCAGAAGGGTGTGATAGCTTGATTATACAGCTTCGCTGTCTCTGTTTCGTTAATCGCATCAAGTGGCATATGCTTGCTAATGAATAGAAAGATTATTAATGACAATGTGCATTTCTCTCTGCATGGGTTGTGTTTTTTTCATGATTACAGTAGACTCTCAGTAAACGGAAATCTGTTAAACGTAACTACTGCTTAAACGGAACAAATGCCTCCGCTATGTTTGGTTTGGGGCTTTTATTCTGCACCTTTTTTCATCTCTCAGTAAACGGAACTCTTGTTAAATGGAACATATTTTCCCGGACCCTTCAGGTTCCATTTACTGAGAGTCTACTGTACATGTGTGCTACAGTCAGATGGTAAGTGAGGTTCAGTGCAAAAGGAATGAGGGAAAGAAAATTGGCAGTGCCACACAACAAACACTTTTTCAGAAGAAAACTTTCAGAGCTTTATGAAAGACTGCAAGTGTTTGTTTACTATAATACACATCTGCAAGTATTTACAGTAATGTGCACCTTGGAGGAATTATCATCTGCTACTAAGGGCAGCCTATGCTCAAAGCTTTCTTTAGTTGCATTGCAAGTGTATTCCTTTTAGATACGTATTCTGAAGCGAAATGAACTACTTTGGGGAGCACGTATACGTGATTGCGACACGTAGGTTTGAAGTAGATTAGTTTTTGTTTACCAGGTGGCTTTTATGTGGTGTTTTTGTTGCTTTATTTTTGATGCAGTGCTGTGCAACCTAAGTGAAAGTGCTGCGAGGACTTCCTGAACGTTACCATAGGGTGGAGGCGTGTTATTAGTAACATGAATATACTTAATCAATTATCAGAGATGGCACAGCAAATCTGGAATGATTTCTGGCAGTGTTGGAATGTTACTAATTTTGAATATTCAGCTACACTGAATATGTTTTTTTTATTTGCTTGAGGAAAGGACTGTCCAACAATTTATTACAACTAGTGCCAACGTCATCGTTTGATTTCCTGTTTATATCTTCAATATTTTGGTACCGATGAAATTATTGAATGTTTGTGCCAGGTTTGTGTATGAAGACGATCGGGGCATATTTCCGGAGACAATTTTCGTCTTCGACCTGGAGCTTCCCGCAGACTTTGAGCCTCACTGCTCGGACAATGAAGTGGACAACTTCTACCTTATGACAATTCCAGAGGTATTTACAGGAAGCTTTCTTGTTGACACACATCCAAGTAAACTTAGCTGTGACCAAATCAACCAATCCCACCATGCTTGGAATCCGTGTGTACCTGTTGTGCTGGTGCTGTCACGCTTAATGTTAGTGCAGATGCGTCGCTTCATTCGTTGTCATTTTGGCTTGAATGGTGATTCCAAATGCACCGTAGATTGTGCTACTGGTTACTTAAGGATTTTGTGCTAGTACACCTCCTTGACCTTGTCAGTGCCATTGAATGCTCACAATAAGAAGGTAGGCGCTTATTGTTGTACATATTGTTAACTTTTTGCCTGCTACTACAAGGAAATGAAAGCGACGTAGAGAGTACGACATGGGATTACACAAGCACAAAGAAGCAACTGTTTATTATTATAGAATCATCACAAAATATATGCACTCATAGAAAGGGACAGAAAAACTGAACAAAAAGAAACACTCCCATATGCTCAAGGAATATGTCAACGCAGATACTATCGTCAATCCGGTGCCTACGTGCCTCGAAATCTATTTGCTTCCCCACACTGAAGGAATGGCACCTTTACTTTTCTTAATTATAGTGAAGGAGCGCTACTAGAGGTATCAATGCTGGCAAAGTGCATTGTGAAGGCTTTGATGCTTTTTCTTTCTTTTAAGTTATTATATCGTGATACACCAAAGCATCGTGGTTACCTTAACAAAATGTTTGCAGCCTCTCCCTCATGTGGATCAAGGTAGTTTGTCACGGTAAGAAAGTTTACTCGGCAAGGAAAAAAAAAAGTCAGTATCATTATCATGTAGTCCACCGGTACAATAATGCTTTACCACAGAAGTTTGGCAGTGAAGTTCACCTTGCAAGCGGTGTTTCACATATGTTTTGGATCATTTAGGTAGTCATGCTTAATTGAACGAATACCAGGCTCATTCTCATCGCGTGACATTAGCAATTGCAGGCTTTGCGGGTCTGTTGATGTGATGTGCTCCTTTCTCGTGTCATGTTGCTCGTTTCGCTCCACAGGTAAAAAACCTGGTTTTGTCTGAGGAGTTCAAGATTACTAGTTGCCCCATCTTGCTGGACTTCTTGGTGAGGCACCACTTCTTGTTGCCAGATGACGGTGAGTCAGCAGGGCGGTCCATTTTCCTGTTACACAAGGCAGGCTTTTTTAGTGGTGCGTCGCTTAACATTTTGAGGGTCAATTTTTTTTTTTTAAGCTTTCCGAGGTGGCAGAATTACTTTATTAGAGATTTTAAATGTACAAAACATGTAAAGTTGTAAATTGTAAGCAAGAAATTGGAAACAGTATCTTGGTGTCAGCATCACTCAGAACTGCTAAATCGTCATTAGTATTTCAGAGTGGGGTATTTGATGAAACACTGGCCCATGGGAAACGTCTTATGGCAGTTTGCACACTTAAAGTGCGTGTCTATTCTCTTCTTGAACCGACAAGTTGCGTTTGGCGAAATGAACACTTTGCCAAGCATCTGAAGAACTGAACTAAACACAGTAAACAATAAAAGTGGGAACACCTTACGAGCATCTGTATTAAACCAGCTAAAATCAGTGCCAATAATGGTCGAAATCAACTTCTGCCGCAGTTGTAAGAAAGTGCTGGTAAAGGTTCATGTTTCACATACCTTCCTCGCGAACATGCGGCAGAACCGAAACCAGCAAAGGGCATTGCCGCAGACTGCATGACTACAGGCCATAACACGATGTGCTGAAGCTAGCCACCAGTTCTGTTTATCTCCTCACAAAGGTAGCATAATTGAATTTCATACACAGGATCAGATTGTTGCGCGATGGACATCCGTCACCGCATATCCTACGAAAATGGGTTAATGTGGCAATAACTAAAGTAGCATGTGCCGTGGCAGGTAATGGGTGCTGGCATGATTGATGAATGCTAGGTACAGGTGATGCTGCTCCAAGTTGCATTTCAGGCTTTTCTTTCAGTGACCTTTTATTCAAAATTTTCTTATATTTGCACATTCCTGCCAGGAACATTTTCTGAAACTAGGTTTCACATAACAATGTCAACTATTGTGTCCACTTGTGTTTTAAAAATCGCATTCTTCAGAAAACTGCCATTGAACGGAGTATCATGGTCGCCTTATTGTAGGTAGGAACAGAAGCAGGAACAAACATATTTGATTATTGTCAGAAATTGAGGAACAACAGCTTTGACTATTGGCAATGTTCTGGCAGTTGCCATTTCAAGCTGTATATGAGCAGAGGGAGTTTTACTGGCTTTATTGGTACACCTTTTCAAACTAGTATCTGGTATCACTTGTGTTATGTTTATTGTAACCTTTTTTCCTGCATTAGTTAGACCTGTTTCTAGACTGAATTAGTGTACACATATCTCGTGTTGTCATTTTTCAGAGCCCAACTATTGTCAACTCATGGACACGGTGCACATGCCGCTTCACAACTTTTATCCGTCTGCAATGGTGCCCACTGGTGACACCAAGCATCGCTTACATAACAACTCATAGGCAATATAACTTATGCACAAAACGGTTCCTAAGTTGAACGGAGAGTCCTATGTACATATACTTAGCATTACATACGAGCATGCGCATATTTATTTTAAACATTACATCGTTCACACAGCTTGTGGTGATGGAAAGGGGTGTCAAAGGGCACACCAGCCAGTGACAGGTTTTGAGATAATTACAGACCTGTACTTTCCTTGTACCGGCATGTGTAATCTGCGTCGTAGGTGAAGTGCTTATTCTTGTGAAAGGCTTGGATATGGTGAAAGCTGCAGAGCTGAGAGTTGGATGTTTAGGGATTGCTGATTCAGGTGCAGTCGAAAAAAAAAAAAAAAAAAGCTGTGATGCATGATAATATTTTGGTTCATTAAGATGGGTGCATGGATGCATATACGTACGACAAGAATGAGTGACAAAAACACTAGAAGAGGAAGGGGGGAGGAAGTAAAAGAACGGCATAGGAGCATATAAATGTGACTGAAATATGCTGTAGTGCTGTATATGCTGTAGCTTCTCATCGTCCTGGTGTAGCTGTGCTACATTAAGGACACCTATAGAAGTTTATGAGGCAGCAGCAGGGCCAGTAACAAAACATAAATTGGCCTTCGATATTAAAGAATAGGTGCAAGTGCTAAGAAAGAGCATTAATGTGATTTCACCACTGTGTGTCACAAAAAGAAATGCTGCACTCAGCTGAAAAAAATCAAGGAACAGTAGTTTTAAAACCAGTAGAAACTTCTGCTTAGAAAGGAGCAGTATCATCGCAAATATGCAGCTAAATGTACTGCAATTGGCCTGCCAGTACTGGTCACTACCCTGTTCTCTCTATCTCAACTCTTTATCCCTGGCACCCTTTCATTGAATGTACTTCTTGCCATCTCCACAAGCTGTAGAATGCTTCATTATGAAGGTATACCAGGGATGGTATTGTTGGTAATCGACGTAGTCACTTATTTATTGCAAGAAAAGATTTCCTTTGTTATTTTTAGAGTTGGATTGCTTATTTTTCTTTTAGTGAAAGTGTGTCTTTGTCAATGAAAATGTTTTATTGGTTCATTTCATCAAAATAGAAGCAAAACACCCGCCATAATAGTGCAATGTACAGACAGAACTAGATCTACAACTTGTGGAGACCACCGGTGACTGGCCACAGTTTCCACTGCAGTGAAAAATGCTGGGGCACTTAGCGCTATGCTGTAAATGACTGATGTGGGCTGAGCATTCAGGAGGATTGGAACATCCATCTTATGGTGTACGTCGTGTTGTGCAGCGCTGATCCCTGTAGCTCGAATGTTGCACCGTTATGCGATTGAGCATGAGGTTCTGGGTTCAGTGCTCAGTTACAGTTATCATTTTCTTGTTGTGGAAGAATGTAAAAGTGTGTGTCTAGTTACGTGCAAGTGGACGTCAAACAATTCCCCACGGTTCAGAAAAATGAAACATTCCCCACTTATTGCGCCTTTCATTACCCAGGTGTTGGTTTCAAGGAAGCAAAACATGGAAAGTTTTTACTCTGTTTCGGCAGTTTCCTCAAAGAATTCATTGCTGCCACTCAAGGGCTGAGCAGAATTGAAAATAGGTGCAATTAGATACTGTCTGAAGATACATTTTGGGTATCTCAAGATATCATTCAGGGTGCATGTATGTTCGTTATTGGTATCATGATACATTTAAAGGAAATATATATCAGTACCTGTATTTTCTAGAGATCAGTTGAAGTGTTACATATATTAAATACAAACTGCAATAGCTGGATAATTCATGTAAATACTGGGAGCCAATGAAGGTTAGCAAATTTCAGCTACTAAGGGTCAGTTGAACTTGTTATTTATAATCATCACTCTACTGTAAATATGAACAGTGCTCAACAAAATGCCACCCAAAAGCTCTGCTGTTTAAGACTTTAGTAGATGACGAATTCCAACCCAAGTCAACATTCTCAATAGAGTGCAATTGCTGCTCTGTCAATTTTTCAACAATGCATTTATCACAGTGCATTAATATCACTGCAGATATTCAGTACTATGAATATAGACATCTGCGAATATCCAAGCACTTCAAGTATTTGAAGAAATATTTTAATATTTGAATTCATTTTGATGTGAACTTAAATTCAAAATTTTGAAATATTGAGAATGAACAAATATGCGTAGGCAGTAAAAGCTCATAGAAATGGCAAGTAAAATGGAGTGGGCTGCTTTGCGAGAAAAGCAAGACAACGCAGAGGGCATAATTAATACAGATTTCAAAAACTGTCCGAATTAACCGAATTCCAAATTATCGAAAGCATCAGGACAACATTAGGCATATGTTGATTATGTCAATGTGCTTTCATTTTCTTAATGAATACATAAATCCTGTACTTATTTTTCATAAGATTAGTGTAAAAGCTGCAATTTTCGCCATTTGCAACTCGGTTCACAATGGGACCACAGCTTAAAGGGACACTAAAGGCAAATAATAATTAAAAAGTCAGGGTGAAATATTCATGTTTGGGAATGTCTAGAACACCAATATAATCAACAGGAGTGTTCTACTAATCGAGAAAATAAGGTAAATGTTTGACACCACATGCGCCACAAGTGGGAAATATTTTAAATGATCTTAATGGCGTGAAAGCGTCCAACTGTAAATAATCACTGGTAATCATGGTTAAGTGACTAAGGTACTCGACTGCTGACCCGCAGGTCGCGGCATCGGATCCCGGCAGCGGCGGCTGTATTTTCGATGGTGGAGGAAATGCTGTAGGCCTGTGTACTCTAATTTGGATGTACGTTGAAGAACCCCAGGTGGTCGAAATTTCCGGAGGCCTCCACTACAGCATCTTTCATAACTGTATGGTGGTTTTGGGATGTTAAACCCCACATATAAATCATAATCATTTCAATTCGATTAATTGAAAAAAGAACGACCTGGTGTTACTTTAGAAAGTGGCACGAGGGGTTCAAAAGCTCGCTTCTCGTCTGGTTTGGCTGTATAGGTGGTGCCCTCTAGTGGGGCCAGTTGAACCAAGCAAGCAGACAATTGTTCACTGGCCGTTGTTGCTGCTGGGGCTCCCACTACTTTTACCCTGTTGCTGCTAGTGTCAGCAACCATGCAGTAAAGGCGGGCACCGTTGCCTGTGGCAACAGTGCCCAACAGTGAAAGACCACTTTCAGGCGCGAGATTCAAAGTGTCCTAACGCGATGCTGACTGCTAAAATAGGATTTTATTTCAAAATAAGCCCTTCCTCGGCACAAAAGCAGCACTACGAGGTTTCTGGACCGCTACTTCAACAATCAACGTCGTCGACTTGATACTTGCCTTTAGTGTCCCTTTGAAATCTCCCAGACCTAACTAACCCAAAACGTGCTAACCTGAAACGTTACCAGTTTTAACATACGGTTCGCATTGATGGTGATGGAAATGTAGACTGCGCCACCTCATTTTGGTTGTTTGCGAATGCTGTGCGTCATACATTTACGGCGCTTCATACTCCGCACGCTCTGAAAATTCTCTGAATAACCGTGTTGCAGCCAAATTTGACCGAATTAATAAGAATTTGATATCATTCAACAGGACATAGGCTTGCAAGGACCAGGGAATGTGTATGATTTTTTGAAGTAATTGGTGTTAAATTATCAAGCTTTTACTGTGTTAAACTTTATGTAACATTTTTGTAAAGGTGGTTTCACTGCAGCTTAGTAGTGCTATGCCATGAAAACACCTGCTTAAAAAAAGTTTGCGGCGAAGTTTTATTTCAGTGTCAAATGAGTGTATTACCACGGCCGCTGGATGAAAGAGCGCACATGTACGGCCAGCCACGTGCTCCAAAACCGGCGTGACAGGTCTAGTTCCCAAGCAGCGGCTGCAGCCCCACCGGGGGGGTGGGGGACAGTTTTCGCGAGCGCCCATAGAATCGCATGCGCGGCGCGCTTGTGGTAGTTACCATTGAGCGCGTGCGTCTTTTTGTGACCCGCGAAATCTTCTTTTAATATCTGTCTGGCGTGTGCTCACCAGGTAATTACAGACCTTGCTTTTAGATACCTGCAGCCTTTGCAAATGTTGGGTATTGTCTTACCCGAGGTGGAACCTTGCACACCGATCAGCTTTCGCGGAAGTAATGACTGTGAGTACATTTTACTCAGACTCTACAAGATCACAACTAACAAGTCTGGAATAGCTACACCTTTCTAATACATTGAAATTATTTATAGTAACTGAGTATGTCACTTCAGAAAACGTTGCTCCGGATTTAATAATTTCATTTAAAATACGTAACCTCAGCAACTGCAGTTGCTACTGTTCCTTTAACACAAAATAAGATAGACTTCCCACTTCCTCCAAACACGTCTATAGTATTCGTACAATGAGATGCAACAGCCACGAAATATACTTAGCATGTGTGCAGTCTCATAACAGTGGACTCGAGCCTCTTTGAAATTTCAGTGACTGTGATTTCAACGCTGGCAATTGAGCGAGCAGTTTTCAAGTGAATAATATGAAAACTCTGAGACAAAAAAAACGATGAAATGCTGCAAAATTCAAACACAACTGCTTGTGTTCCTGCGCTTTTGAATGTTCTCGTCTCTCTCCGTCCCGACGTTCTTATGATAATGCAACTAATTCAACAGTGAGCACATAATCAGAACAAGATACGTGAAAATATTTTATTTATTCTCTATTTAGGGCTGATCCTGGCATTCTTAATACTTTTTTTACTTTACAGTTTTGCATATTAAAATGACTTCACAATTGCTCCAGCTTGTGTGCCCAACTTTTGGCTCCTGTGTCTGTCGACAATAAAAGCATCCGTTCGGTCTTTTCATGTTAGCCTTTCCACAGGCACTGGTGAATGCCGATAGCACTCCAACGTGCTTGTCTTCTGGCAGTCTCCGTCATGCGGTTCTGTCATCCAATACTGTTTATTTGTTCTACTATGTATCGCCGACAAATAGGCACCTGTGCTCGCTCAAATGAAGGCACGTCACGTGCACTCTACTGGCCTACAGGAGCCGTGGTTTCGTGATGTGTAAACATAATAAAAATGTGGTTGTCACTTGACTCGGCCGCTACACACACACACACACAGATATATATATATATATATATATATATATATATATTGCTACGTTCCAGTGCATGAAGGCGAAGAAGAAAAGCATATAGACTGGCCCGAGCGAATCTCTGTGGCTGGCGCTGCTCGCTTAACCATCTGAAGATACATCTGTGACTACCCCTCCGAGTCGGTCTCCATGTAACATATTTGGTGGAGTTGTGCGATCCCCGTCCTCGTCACGGAACTCCGAAACGGACGCTCTCTCGCGGCTTTCAACATGACCACTTAAGACTCGGCTACATCTTCCCTGCCGGTAGCCCGCCCTTCTGCCCGACCTGTCAACCCAGCTCTCGCAACAACTTTCGTGACACTTCCCGCCCTCAAATACCCTGGCGTGTTCTCGGGCCGCGAGGGTTCCGACGTCGACCAGTGGCTACGTCTCTACGAACATGTCAGCACCACTTACAGGTGGGACCCCACACTTATGCTTGCGAACGTCATCTTTTATCTCGACGGAACCCCTCGTGTTTGGTTTGACAACCACAAGCATGATATTACAAGCTGGCACAGCTTCAAGGAAAAGATCCATGAGCTTATTTGGCAACCCCTTTGGTCATCGCGAAGCTGCGAAGAATGAGTTGTCGACTCTCGCACAGTCTTTCACAGTGTCCTATATCAGTTACATTCAGGCTGTCCTCTCACTATGCCGCCAAGCTGACGAAAACATGTCTGAGCCTGACAAAGTTGCGCATATTCTTTAGGGTATCGCCGACGATGTGTTCAACCTGTTAGTATTCAACAATGTGTCGTCTGTTGATACGATTATTCAAGAATGCTGCTGCTTCCAACAAGCTGAAATCAGGCGCATCTCCCATCAGTTCCAGCGCCTTCCGAACACCGCTGCAACGTCCTCGTGTCTGGACACATATCATCCACCAGACACCTGTGACAACTTGACGCGACTCGTCAGGCGAGAACTTGAAGCGGCTGCTCCAGCTAAGGTGGGACCAACGTCCCCTGACCCCTCTCCTCTAATTACGTTGCCCCTCATTTAAGCAGTCGTCCGGCAGAAAATCTTCAGCCTGAGAATTCACTCTATTTCACCGCCTCCCCGCACAGACTTCCAGCCCCAATACATGCTTGCATGTCCCTTCCCGACCGGCTTTCCCTCAGCGTTCCGTAATCCGTCCGCATGGCGAACACACGATGACAAGCCGATCTGCTTCTCGTGTCACCGAATCGGGCACATTTCTCGCCATCGCAGAAGTCGCTGGGGTCCTCCTGCACAAGCCTCCTCCCGTCACTTCTATGCACATCCTGCCCATCGCCATGAGACCAGCCGCGACCATTTTGCCCAGGAACCTGCTACTGAACACCGCTACTCCCACTGTCCATCCCCCCAACGTCGCCAGTCTCGTCCTCCGCCGCCCTGCCGATCGTCTTCCCCCGCCTTCCCACGAGGTTTTTTGACGGAAAACTAAGTGTTGCAGCTTCCGGAGGTGGTGCTGCATCGCTCGTACTGTCAGAAAATCCTCTCTTGACGATACGGACAAAGCGTAACTTTATAGACGTACAAGTAGACGGCGTACATGTCACTGCTCTTGTCGACACTGGCGCTCAACTTTCCTTGATGACGAGTGATTTTCGCCGCAAGCTCAACAAGGTTCTCACACCTGCGACCACTCAGTTCGTTCGCGTTGCTGATGGCGGAATAGCATTTATCGTTGGAATGTGCTCCGCTCGTGTAAGCATTGCTGATCGACACACAGTTGTTCTCTTCATCGTCTTTGATAAATGCCCCCACGATGTAATCTTAGGCCTCGACTTCCTGTCCGCGCATTCTGCCCTCATAGACTGTTCGACCAGTACGCTCAGTCTACACTTGCCCTCAACAGAACCTTTTGCACAACGGCCAAGTCGCCTCTGCACAATGGGACATGTGCGCATCTCTCCACAGACACTGAACTACGTAGAGCTCGTCTCAATACCACCAGTTCCTGACAATGACTATGTTCTGACCCTATCACAGATGTCCTCATAAACCGTGGCATTACATTACCGCACTCCATGCTGTCCGTCGCAGGAAATTCCACGTGTCTCCCAGTTGTCAACTTTAGCTTGACACCTCAAGTGCTGCCACAAGGGATCTCTTTAACGTTGCTCTGTACTTTACAAGACAATGCGGTAGATGTTTTCACGATGGCCGCTCCTTCTGACCCCCACACTCAACATCAATCTGACACTTGTTCCCACAGCGCTATTACGTCGATGATCACTTCTAACTTAACGCCGCAGCAGACTGACGAGCTCCACCGGGTTCTGCTGTCCTACATCGACGTTTTTGACCTCAGCGGCCGTCCGTTGGGGAAAGCTACTGGTATGACCCACTGCATCAGCACTGGTAATGATCATCGTATGCATAGGCGTCCATATCGGGTGTCGGCTTCCGAGCGTCACATTATCCAAAGCGAGGTCAACAAAATGCTCGCCGAGGACATCATTGAGCCATCCTGCAGTCCTTGGGCATCTCCTGTAGTGCTAGTCCACAAGAAAGACGGTGCATGGCGTTTCTGCGTTGATTATCGACACCTCAACAAAATTACCAAAAAATACGTGTACCCTCTGCCACGAATAGATGATGCACTTGATTGCCTCTATGGGTCTCACTATTTTTCCTCCATAGACCTTCGTTCCGGCTACTGGCAGATAGAGGTAGATGAAATGGACCGTGAATAGATGGCATTCATCACCCCTGATGGCCTATATCAGTTCAAGGTCATGCCTTTCGGCCTTTGTAACGCTCCAGCCACCTTCGAAAGAATGATGGACTCCCTGCTCAGAGGATTCAAATGGTCCACATGTTTGTGCTACTTGGATGACGTCATCGTCTTTTCACTAACATTTGAAACTCATATAGAGCGCCTCCAAGCCATCTTAGGCATCTTCCGTCGCGTTGGCCTGCAGCTCAACTCGTTCAAATGTCACTTTGGACGCCATCAAATCACAGTACTTGGCCATTTAGTAGACGCCAAAGGTGTACAACCAGACCCGGCAAAAATCAGCGGCGTCAAAAACTTTCCTGTACCACGATCTGCGAAGGATGTATGCAGCTTTATAGGACTATGTTTCTACTTACGACCATTCGTGAAAAATTTTGCGCACATAGCGAGGCCGCTTACGCAGCTCCCCAAGAAAGACGTCTCATTTTCATGGGGCTCCGAAGAAGCTTCTGCGTTCTCGACTCTCATCGCTCTGCTCACTACTCCTCTGATTCTGGCACACTTGAACCCTGCTGCCCCAACGGAAATCCATACAGATGCCAGTGGACATGGCATTGGTGCAGTGCTGGCTCAGACACAACATGGCCATGATAGCGTTATTGCATATGCCAGCCGCCTCCTATCCGCACCTGAACGTAACTATTTTATCACGGAGCGTAAGTGCTTGGCTCTTGTATGGGCTGTGGCGAAATTCCGGCCTTATCTACACGGACGCCCATTTTCGGTAGTTACCGACCACCACGCACTCTGCTGGCTCAACTCTCTGAAGATCCATCAGGCCGCCTTGGTGGCTGGGCTTTGCGCCTACAAGAGTTTTCCTATTCGGTGGTCTACAAATCTGGCCGTCTACACCATGATGCCGATTGCCTCTCCCGGTACCCTGTCGACGATCCTGAGGACACTGACGAGCCCACGGAGAACTCTGTCTTGTTAGTGTCCGACTTCCTTAACATTAGGGAACAACACAAGCCGATCCAGTGCTGCTTGACATCATCAGCATTACGGAATCCTTCCCAAATGATGCTTCCGTCTGCTACTTTGTCGTTCAAAAAGATGCGCTATACCGCCGCAATTTCCGACCAGACGGGCCTGACCTTCTCATTGTTGTGCCTAAGCATTTGCGCCGCTGTTTTCTCACCGAACTTCACGACACTCCCACAGCTGGACACCTTGGCGCATCCCGCACGTACGAGCGCGTCCGGCGCCGTTTCTTCTGCCCAGGCCTTGCTCGCTCGGTACGCTGATACGTCGCCACGTGGGACCTATGCCAATGTCGTAAAACACCGTTGCTGCTACCCGCTGGCCATCTTCAACCAATCGACATACCCGTGGAACCATTTTACCGTGCTGGGTTAGACCTGCTTGGTCCTTTTCTCACATCAACATTGGGAAACAAATGGATAGCCATGATTACAGACTACGCTACACGCTACGCTATTATGCGAGCTCTACTGACCAGCTATGCAACCGACGTCACTGACTTCTTGTTACGGGATGTTATATTGATTCACGGTGCTCCGAGACAACTCCTCACAGACCGTGGCCGTACATTTCTATCCCAAGTCATCGCTGACATTCTGCGTTTTTGTTTCATGCAACATACGCTGACAACCATTTACCAACCTCAAACAAATGGCCTCACAGAACGATATAACCGTACTCTAACAAATATGCTCGCTATGTATGTGTTGCCCGACCACCGAGACTGGGACCTTGCTTACCCTACGCAACTTTCGCGTGTAATTCATCCCGTCACGACTTAGCGGGATTTTCGCCGTTCTACTTATTGTACGGAAGAGAGCCCACTTTACCACTGGACTCAGTCATCTCAGCTAACACCTCGTCCACCAGTGAATATGCCCGCCACGCGATTGCGCGAGCCGATCATGCCCGTCAGCTCACTCGTGCTCGGCTGATGGCGTCGCAAACCAACCAATGCCATCAATACGATGCGGAACAGAGAGACGTACATTTCGCTCCCGGTACCCTCGTTTTACTCTGGTCCCCTCATCGTCGGCTGGGCCTCTCAGAAGAACTTTTGTCTCGTTACATGGGACCCTACCGTATATTGCGTCAAGTAACACCTGTCACCTACGAGATCAGCCCCATCTATCCATCATCAGCTGCTGTGTGGTCCAGTGATATTGTACACGTATCGCGGATCAAGCCCTACAAGAATGCGTCAGATAACGACTTTTAAAGCACCGGGACGGTGCCTCCGCTGCCAGGGGTCATGCTACGTGCCAGTGCATAAAGATGAAGAAGAAAAGCATATAGGCTGGCAGGAGTGAATCTCTGTGGCGGGGGCTGCTCGCTTAACCAGCTGAAAATACACGTGTAACTACCCCTTCGAGCCGGTCTTCTTCTCGTAACAATATATATATATATATATATATATATATATATATATATATATATATATATATATATTATATATATATATATATATATATATATATATATATATATATATATATATATATATATATATATATATATATATATATAAATTGCTTTGCCTAGTAGGATTTGAATGGCACTTCTAATGATGTATACTTTCGCAGCCTCTTCAATAATGTTACAAGGAACGCGTCACCATGTTTGTAGAAACCACTTTTATCTAGCATTTGAAGCTTAATTACTTTCTGGCACACTGCTGTGTACCGGATAACATAAAAAATATTCAAATTATGTTTCTTCGATACGCTTTCTGAATATAAAAACTATGGATGTCTATTGTGAAGTAGACATCCGCGGTGGTCTAGTGGCTAAGGTACTCGGCTGCCATACATACACTGACAGGTCGCGGGATCGAATCCCGGCTGCGGCGGCTGCATCTCCGATGGAGGCGGAAATGTTGCAGGCCCGTGTGCTCAGATTTGGGTGCATGTTAAAAAATCCCAGGTGGTCGAAATTTCTGGAACCCTCTACTATGGCGTCTCTCATAATCATATGGTGGTTTTGGGACTTTAAACCCCACATATCAATCAATGAATCGATCAATCTATTGTAAAGTGTCCACAAATTATTTGTCAAGTATTCCGGCTGAGAAAACGCGAAAGTGCTGAATAAACCTTACAATATAATGAAAATATGTTAATTTAAGACATCTCCATAAGTATAACAATGACTTTGGCAAGCATTAAGTACCATATTAGTCAGCTACATGCATTGTGGATTTTTCTGTCAGCCTTAGAGCAAGAAGCTGGTTCTGAAAAAAAAAAAAAAAAGTCAGGTGCTTGGCACGCACACGAAAAATCAATTAGCTTTTTAACTAGATAGCGCCTCTTAGTCTACTAAATATGGGATATGTCATCGCTGGGATAAATGTTATAAAAACATTGATTAGAACAGCTGAGTGGGTCACTTTTGTGACAAACACCAGCTGCGGCGGCTGCTGCCCCAAGGGAGCCTCCGCCGCTCGTTTCCCCGTCCCCGCACCGTCACGCTGCAGCGGCCGCAACTGACCCTACGGCTGACACGCACTCTCCCATAGAAAGCCGCTGGACGCGGCAGGCCGTACCGTGCGCTTTTTCATCCAGCGGCCGTGGCATTACCCTGTCATTGATAAATAACCTTTCAAGTTTAAAATCTTGTTATGTGTGCTTGTATGCTCAGAATATAGTAAATTTTAAAATGCAACATATTTCACTGAAGTTCGAATTGGGCTACACTTCAAACTTGCTTTCATTAGACTACGAACCAGAAGAAATAAAATTTGCACATTCCTTGCTTGAATAAAAAAAGTATTGTGCAACTTAGTCGGTTCATAACAAATATGCTCAATTTTTTTATAATGCAACATATATACTATTTGAACTATTCAATTTAAAATTACTTTATCTAATCACTATTTACATCGAATTCACTTTGAACCTAAAGTATAATATTGTTCAGAAAAAAACAATTGCAATGACACTAGGCCAGTGGCACAAGAATAATTGCATTACATCAGTTGCAATTAATCGCCTAGTCTCGCATTTGAAAAGCCTGTCACCCGTGTATTTGTATCATGATACTATTGGAGAGCATTTTTGCCCAACTCTGGTGCCATATTATCAGGAAATGGGAGGCATGTCTTAATGTGGCATAGTACAGGAAAAGTTGCGAGTGTGACATTTGTTGTGTGACATTTTTGGCAAGAAACGCAGCACCTGTGTAGTGAAACGTGCATGAAGGTGTTTTATCGAAGTTCATTTTTTTATAATGTTAGCTTAGGATCCTGCCGTTGCACAGCGGCTCATTACAATTATTAGGTTACTTTCCTTTGGATCTCAGTAGTCCAGTTTCGAAAAACGCAACGTGATCATATTTAATGTGCTTTCTTCTATGGAAATCTCACAGATCTCATGATGAAGCATTTGACAATAAAAGGTTTCATCGACATAAGCCTCATAGTCTATGCTGAGCACAGCAAAGGGAATGACAGACTCTCTTTTTCCAAGTGCAGCACTGTCTTTTTTCTGGTGGAGTCATATTTTTCTTGTTTTTATTTTTTCGATTATCACTTTAGCTAATTGTATTACCACATTGAGAAACTAGGCGTCCTACTTGCAGACAAAGCACAGTATAGTAGTAAATTCTCTCCGGCAATACAGATATTTATCTGTTGCGAGACTATATGCATGACTGAAGCTGTAAAGAGAAACAAAAATTATGTGGCCTTTTTCTACACATTTGTATGGTAGACAAGTAATATAGGGCCATATTGACGTGGCTAGTTCAGCAGAATCACGTGGCTTTCTTTTTTTTCTTCAGACTTTTAGGTGGTAGTTAAAAAAAATTAAGAAACCTGTTTGCGACTGGCTTGCTGGTTTTCGCTGAGAAGTTTTGTGCCACCTTGGCAGTCGGAAACCTTTTTTATGCTCTCATAATGTTTATGTTGGAGTTATTAAGGACCGTGTTTTTATGCAGTTGCTTTTTGCAGTGTTCGTCTTGCTTTCAAGGGCACCGAGAAAAAAGAAATTCTATTGCTATGTTGATGTTAAATGCACATAAAATGTTGTTAACTTTTCACTCCCCAATGAATGGCCAACTTGCCTTTGCAGAATGTTGCGATCGAAAATATTCTTCGGTCAAAATTAGTCACTATTGAAAGAGCGTGCATGTAATGATGCCTTAAGGGTGGCAGTGCTATTTAGGCAAAACACCGTGCTTCCGAAGTCATTTCTCAAAATAAAAACAAGCTTCTCACCAGCACTATAGATGTCAAAATGGTACTGACATGAAGCATGTCTAGCTGCAAACTGCTTTTTCTACGTCTGTGCCGTTTTCCTGTTATATAAATGCTGAAAATGGTGCTCTATCTGAATATGGTGGCTTCCCAAATGAGACCCTTGGCTTCATTGTCAAAATGTCCTATCGATCACTTGTTTTTACTCGGTCTGTTTAGAGAACTTTTGTTTACTTCAGTTTGAAACTCTGCTTTATATAACTTTTGTGCAAATGTTTGAACTGTAACAATGACAGGGCATCTTGTTTTTGTTTGAGCTCTTGTATATGATTTAATTAAAGGGTGTGAATCTGTAGTCTGGTAGTTGCACGCTGATAATCAAGTATGCTGGCAGCAACTCGCCAGAAAACTTCGTAGAATAGAAAGTTTTTACTCACTTGCACATACTGCTAGCATTACTTTGTCTTAACAACTTGGGCACAATGACTTGTAATGATAGAAATAATCGTAGCCTTATTGTCCTTTTTATATGCAGATTTCTGGATTGCGATCCTATCCTACCAACTTGTTAGTCGTATTGTAGGAACACCATTACGTGCAAAAATGTATTGTACACCTGAGCATAGCACTTAATGGCTATTGACACATGGTCAGGAGTCGTGAGATACGCATTGCTAAATAACTTACGCTTAGCTAGGTGCAAACATAGTAAGCAGAAAGCCCAAAGAGGGATCACACAATAAGGCTTTGCCCCTTCAAGTGAGAGCCCAGAGTTTGTAATATCCATATTTTAGTGAATAGAGCCCACTCTTATTTTTTAATTTTTGCTGAATCGCTAGTTCAAAGAGTTCTGTGTGCTCTTTTTTCTGCCCATATATGCCCGAAATTATGGGGAACTAACTTGCACAGAATAATCAGCCCGTGCAGACATAGCTAGAACCAATATATTCTAGCCAATAATTACATTTGATTCTACTCTGGTCTTTTTGTCATGGCTCGTGGTCACTTGATCCCACTGATAACATGGATGTGCATCATTTGACCACAGGCCAAGCATGAAAGTATGACCAGGCATTGGCATCGAAATAGGCATTGCAGCAGTGTATCAGTCTAGCTTCTGCAAATAAACTACAATTTATTGGAACACAGGCAGCATTGGTAATTGAGGGATAAGGTGCAGTACTTAGATAGTTCCAGGCATGTCAAAAGGGATGTGGATAGGGGAATGATAAACTTGGTAAAAAAAATGTTTGTTCTCTCGATTTTTTATTTTTTGCAATCTTCCGACAATCTTTTATGTCATGGTCAAATATTAAAAAGAAAACAAAATAAGCAGTAGGAATTAGAAAAAAAAACAAAATACTCTAGTGTCATCTCATCAAAAGCAATAAGAAGATTTGGCTTTAAAAAATACATATCTTGCAGATTATTTCTTTTTTTCTTAGCACAATGCTGTCAAGTTGGCATCATCATAAAGAGGAGAAATCGAAGTTCAAGGTAGCCATACATAATGTTACAAATCTCCAGTGAAAGATAAATTCATCACTCTTCCCATCTTTGTTTTGTGTTCATAACTTCAAGTTTCTTTTTTGTTGTTGTTGTTGACTTCATTAGCTTCAATTTTCTGTGCAGTGCTGTCAGTCATACCTATGCTGTTTTGCAACAAATATGGATATAAACTTTTCATTTTGTGGTCTTAAATACTGAAATATTGGTGTGTGCCATAAATTTATCCATATTTGTCTGCAAATAATACAGACATTTATAATTGGCTTTTTATAAAGGTGGTTAATAAAATAACATGTACAGGCAATTTCAAAGATTTGTGTGCCTATTTGACTATTAAGAAATAGACCAATAGCTTTACGGCACAGAATATCTGTATGCAAAATTGTTGATTAACTTATTTCTAATTCATTATTTGATTTTGGGATGACAATGAGAGACTACCATGTGTTGCAACTCAAAAAACTACATAGGATAGCTCAAAATTGATTTTTGTTATATCAGCCTAACGAACTACGTCTTCACGCCGAATTTCACCACCTTATCCCCATAAATAACAGAAATATTTTTCCTTGCCATGGCCCCTTCAAGGAGTCCTGAACCACTTTTTGAAGTAACCATTGCTTGCCCCCAGAATTGGAGTTTATTCTATTGTGACCACCGCGAAAAGTTTCTTGAATAGGTTGGGAACGTGCTGAGTTACGGCGATTCGTCGCACGCATAAAGTGCTTTCTGTCTTATTTTGTCCTGTCAAGCGCATCGAAGCTACAAAGGGTGGAGGACAAAGAAGCGAGAAGCTACAGCACATGCCACGTATTTGAAGGGCATCTGTATAAAGAGAGAGTGTTTGAGAAAGGGAAACTCTAAGCTCCGCTTGTAAACTGTCTTTGCTGCGCATTACTCTAAGATTTGGCTGAGCTGTGTACAGCAGTGTCTGCTTTCCGCTGTGTGTGATTTTTCACTGAGCACAAAAGGTGGTCCTGGACCTCGTATAAAATCTAACAGCCTGACACTCTGGAGCAATGCATGGATGCTGTCTCAGTAATTACGCTTGACTTCCTTCGACCATGCACATCTGTCCTTTCTGTATAGTGTATTGTGCGTCTGTTGGAGCACTTTAATTAACACAGTATAGCGGGCGACTTTCTGCTGCAATATGCACCCATTCAATTCCTAGTGCATGTAGCTGGCCATCAAAAACATTATACAATGCCTTATTTCAAGTTGATATGTGCAGCTTCGTTCTGCATCATCAGGCTGTGTTACAGTCATAAATCCAACCCCTCACTGTGTACATGATTGTGGGTGAATTGCTTTTTATGTAGATATAACGTATAGGTGGTTTTCTTCTCAAAACAAGTCCTAGATTTCATATCTGGGTACAGGAGCTCAATTTTAGAAAGGGCAGAATGTAAGAATTACTCGTGTCCCAACATAGGCAACTGTTATGGATCTTAGTTGCTCAAGATAAACCTGGAGCCTTTCTCTATGGCATCCTTTGCTTCCTACGGTCCATTCTTGGGACATACAATTCTTTCCCCAATTTCTGAAACATGTGTATTGTTAGGCGAGTACTTTAAGAGAGCATTTGTGAACTGTACTGGGAGCCCAGTGTACTTGACGAGTCGTGTGCCAGTGTTTAGCTACTGGTACAAATGATGGGGCTGGAGAACAGGGGCATAGCCAGAAATTTCTTGGGCGATGGTTGGAGCTCAACCACTCTTTATGTATGTTTGTGTGTGCATATTTGTGTGCATGTCTTTTTATGCACTATAATTTAAAAATTTTAGGGGAGAGGGGAACTGAGGTTCATACTCCATTGCGATGCCAATGTTGGACAAGTTCACGAAATGTTCGCTCATAGGGCGTTTTGGCTGTGTCTGTAAATTCCAGTACGGTGGCTTATCATTCCTTATAGATATGGCAGACTTTGCATACTTGATTGTTTAATCTTTGAAGTGGCAAAACTTTATTGTGTGGGCAGTTGATAATTTGTTTGTAGGGGATTCATGAAGAAACACATGTACGATGTGGCTTTCTCTCTTTTTTTACTCTTTTTTAAACATAGAGCAATGTAGAATGTCCATATATATATATATATATATATATATATATATATATATATATATATATATATATATATATATATATATATATATATATATAGCCTTTTGGCCTCCTGGCAAGAAGTGTAGTGTATATCCCTGCATTGCATCTATACCACAGTGGGTACTTAAATAAGTGAACTAGCGTGAAATTGAGGAATAGGTGGACTGCCTATTGTCACAGACATGTATACTGTAACGTCTTTGCAGTTTGTGCTGTCAGCATCTGCTAGAGGTCATTTTACATGTAGCTATGAAGGATATTTCATGTACACCTCACTGCGTTGGTGTACACCTCACTCCACAGCTTTAAGATAGGGTTGTGCTTTGATAAATTTTGTGGCCTTCAGCTCTTGACCTTTTTGTGTCGTGGGACAGGGCGAGTGGTGAGATACCTGACAAGGATAATTCAGCTTTAAGAGTGTCTCCTCATGCATTTGTCTGGAATTTTTTTAAATGTTGAGTAAATAGTGTATGGAATGTTTGTGCCTGATTCATGCTTGTTTCATTATTGTTTCATGGATACTGGAGCAGACTAGAAATGTGGCATTCAACTGAAATGCTAGTGCAAACAAGGCTATTTTTCTTGTCACTTTGTATGGAAACTGACTAGACTGCAATTACATTGAACTGGTAGTGACTGTCACTACAGTGGGCTCACACATGCTCCATTACATGCAGTGAATGTGCATGTGTGTATTTCCAATCGCATCTTAATATTTATTTTTTTGCATTAATTTGTGGAGTTTCATTATGAATTTCATGTTTAGTGTCACGCTGAATGCTGAGGGTAATATTTTTCTGACTACAAAAGCTTGGGCTGATATATGAAGCTCGGCCAGTGCGCAGATAGCCATTTCTCTAAAAGAGCTGAAATGAGCAACAAGTTATGTTTACATATTGTCAAAAGATAACTCTTAATCTGAACAGAAATGCATATTAATATGCATTAGGGCAGAAGCTTGAATTGTTCATACGTGTGTTGGTACTGCTTATTTTGAAAAAAGTATGAGAAAAAACTATAACGATTGGATAGGAAACTTGGTTTACACAGGTATGTTTAATGAGAGAAGCATAAAAAATGCAGCTTTACTTTCTTAGTTCTTTAAGGAAATTAGAAGAGACATTGAGGTGGGAAAATTTTTGACAAATCGCTGTATTTGAGAGACCATATATTTAATAAAATTGCTGGAATAATAATGAGATATTTCATTAAGAGCAAATACAAGACAACGTATAGTTCACAGTTCCCCAAGTTTTTCTGTCTTTATGCTTAGGCTATAGCATTAGTATGGCCGAATTCTTACTCTCGATATTGCACCTCACATAGCTGATAATGTATGTTATCTTGGAATCGTGATCAGTTCAAAGATGCACTCTTCAGGCCAGGCAGAAATCTTATTTTTTTTTATTTCAAATGTACTTTTTCTTGTAGAGACATTTTAAAGTGTATGGAAAACATAAGGCGAGAATATATACACGCATGCGTGCGTACATACATACATACATACATACATACATACATACATACATACATACATACATACATACATACATACATACATACATACATACATACATACATACATACATACATGCATGCATGCATGCATACATATACATACATACAGGGCATCCCAGTTATAGCGCAGCAACGTTTTAAAAAGTAGGAACGGTGTTACGCGAAGCAAACCTAATGTATATTGTTCCCAGTAAACTGAAGTAGCTCCTGCTAATTATTTTGTGAATGACCAATAACAAATTTGTCATAATTATGTTTGTAACTCAGAAAGTACTCATCTAATTATCACAATATCAATGAGGCAGATGTGCACATGTTAAAATGACATCTGTCTGTGCTACTTTATTTATAAGGTCGAAATAAAGTGTTAAAATGCTTTCTTTTTATCACTGATTGGTCATTATTTAATAATTATAAACCAAGCATAAAAAATCATTCACATTTTGTAGTGGCAGTGGCAATAGTTTCATTTGTATAATTTACTTGTTATGCCTTTCTGAGTAAACATTAAAGGTTGTGGTGTTTTGGAGCTATAGTTTATCACTTTAACTTAATTTAGTTTGTGTTTAGTGTTTTTCTAAGCAAAGTGTTAGCTATTAGAACAGTAAGCTGTGATAATGCAGAAGTGTTTTTATTGAAACTACAGCATGTTCTTTTCACTTTGTGGTATTTTTGCATCTGTAAACTGCCCTTCCTTTTTCATTAGAAGCTTTATATCGAGGCCATGAGGGCCTGCCGTTAGTTTCGCACAATTTCATCTTAGGAACCACCGTTCCGAGTGCTAAAGCTCACATGTTGCAAAGTTATTCAGTAAGCTTTCGCATACTCTGTAGGGGCATGTAGAGAAAAAAAAATGGCAATCACTTTTTTTTTTTTTACTTATCAGTTAGCATTGCACCATTTGAATCGCTACTGAATACTTGTGTGTGTATGTGTGAGAGGTAGGATACTGGTGACCGGTGTTCATTGTGTTATATTTGGGGGTACTCCAATGTAAAACACTGATTTATCTGTACATATATGTTATTTATGTACCTGAGAAGTTTGAGCATGACCTTATGCAGTACACTGTTTTCTTAATATAGTGATATTGGCTTCAGTCAAGTGTAAGAAGTTTAGTTTGGTGCAATCTTTTATATTTTTTTTTCATATGACACAAGTTTGTAACCATGTCATTTTAAAATATACATTTTATAAGCTAGTCTTTTGGTTGACTTCCCTGAAGACAAGCATAGGGCCACTTGTCCATTTTTTCTTTCCTTGGATTTGTAAGAGATATCATTCTGTGAATTCACTAACAAAAATGTCTGCAGTTAATACATTAAGTACTTTTGTTGCCAGGGGAATTGCAGCCAATCCACTCCATCTTGCGAAATGCTGAGGATGTGACCATGTGTGTAGCATAATTAGTGTGCATTTTTCAGTCAGCGCTCCTACCGACTGCAGTGATTGCTGAATCTGAGCAGTTTTTCGTGGTCTCCTCACTTTTACCTATCAATTTTTGTCTATTTAAAAGGGCCCTGAACCATTTTTTGATGTCTTGACTAATTGCACCGTAGAAGGAGTCGGAGGACCTTGAAAAATATTATTTGAAGAATATCACTTTTTTGAAGACCTAGTACGAAGAGGGATACTGCTAGGGCAGTCGTTATCTTTATGCCTATAATACATAAGCTTGTGACATTGCGTTTAATTCTTTTTGGACAGGTGTGGCTAAGTGGAAGCAGACAACAGTCAGTTTCTATCAGTTGTGTACAATTCCTAGTGACGTTGAAAACGGGTGCTCGACTACTAAAACCTCCCACGTAAAGTGCGTAAAGTAGCACATTGATCCAAACAGTGTGCCTGCCTTGAATGGCGGCCTTCTATGGGAATCTGGCTTACCTCTGGTACCCAACCTGCATCAAGAAATAAGTTGTTTCAAGAAAGGCTGGCGCTACGTCCTGCTTCTGATTTCTGTAGTACTCCTGAAGACTGCAAAATTTGGCAGAAATGTCCACAGCTCAGTCTTTTGCATTCTTGGTTCTTGTAATGAAGTTCAAAGGGTGGTTTGGGGACAATTTACTATAACCTTATATTGATTGTTCGACTATAATAGCACACCAGCATTGTCTTTCTGAAACTGATTTTTTCCTCTGTAAGTTTATTTACTTGTGAGGTTTATTACGGTGCGAATATTTGAAAAGGCTTAATATATACTTTTATATAGTGTGGCACTTGATTCCGCATTCAAACTTAATAGCCACTGTTTGTAAATCTAAATCTTTTTATTACGTTATAAATATCTTCAAATGGGAACTGCACCCAAAGGAACACTAAATTTATGCTCAAGCACGATAAATATCACCTATGAGAGTACGGTATAGGCATTAAACATAAGTGCTTATGTAGTGCAGTAGGCAGCTTCTCTTGAGGAGCTGAAGCTTTATGGCTTTTTAACCATCATTCACCCTTTTTGAAAAGTTCTGTGCTCATGAATAATCTGTTTGTTTATTCCTGATGCTCTATTTGTGCTTTGAATTCAATAATGCTGGGATCGGAATACCAACAATATTAAATGTAAGAGCACCTTCTCAGTACTGAAAACGAATCTAGTTCTGGCACTATTCAGTATGGTTTCAATTGTAACTGCTCGTAAACCCCTAACATCACATTGGAGGGCTTCGATATATGGTGTGAAAGTTGGTATTGATGTAGCAAATGACTTACTTTGATTCTGGGCTCCAGCTTCCTAAAGAAGGGGTGTTTAAACTGAATTCTGTGCCTAAATGTTTGCATTTGGACACAATGCAGAATATTGTTGTTTAAGGTTGTGTACATGGTGTCTTGTCCTCTCTGTTATTAGTTTTTGTGTGATCTGCTGATGCTTGTATGGTGCTCGCAGTCTTCTTTTTTTTTCTTTTTTGCTGAAGGAAATGAAAGAAATGTATGCCGCATGCGATGTGACACATATATGAGAACGATGTTTTGGGCAGCAAATAAAATAATCTGTGCTGCACTACTATGCCTTGGCTTGTGTTCGCACCTTTGGGCTTCTACGCTAAGCCCTAATCCAAATTGAATGCCAGTGTAGTCTTTCGTTGTGCCACCACAACACTTTTGAAGCACTGGACTGGTATACAATCTCACCGTGTGCATACTAAAGTATGTTCGACAAGCCAAATTAAGCGAAAGATTGTGGCAGAAACTTCCAACTGGGGTGTTGTCCAACTGGGCGTATGCATACCATTTGTCAACATTAGTTATTATTTAGCAAATAGCATTTGACGGCGGCATATTTTAGCCAGCATTAGCCTATAATAGTTAATTGTTGCGGCAACTGTAGTGAGCCACTATCAACATGCGTTGCCACGTGAGCGGATCTACACCACGCACGACAAAAGAGTTGTCTAAGAATAGCTTTGAAAGAAAACGAATGAAAGTGAACATCATATGAAACAGCTGGGGAGTATGTTTCCACAGTTGCACAAGCAAGGCAATTGGAAAATGAAAACTTAGATTGTTCTGAATGATGACGCGGCATGTTTATCCAAACATTGCATTGTACCTGACTATAGTTCCGATGGCCAATACTGGCTAGTGGTCAGGAAGTTCCTAGACATCTGCATGGAGCCTCTATCACATTAATATAAACAATTGAAAATTTTTATTGTTCATCTCATTTGCAGGAGCTAAATTGCTCATGGTATATTCCCCTGTGTCAAGTTTCTCAAGATGTACTTGTTGCAACTGCTTTTGATACAACAATGGCTCAAAGCCTCAACAGACCGATCTCATCTAGTTTCACTATGGCACCGCTGCAGCATGCATGCCGGTAGTTGTAGTACTCGGTACGTTCAGCTACCTACGACTGGTGCATAGACGAGCTGCTTTGGAACTATTACGCACGACGTTGTGCGGGAAATGTTGGAAGTTGCTATACTCACGACGCGGTGACAGTGCTAACAAAGGTGGTGAAGTGGCTCCTTTTTTTTGTACCTGGGTGATGTGACGTTTCTAGCGGCAGTCTGCGTCCTATCAATCGCTACAATGTGCAGCATAACACAATTGCAGACGTCACATCATTGGCTTTTTTCATGTACTCCAGTGACCCCGAGAGAACGAAAATGTGCCTGACGCTTATGGAATGCTGGTGAAAGTCGATGAGATGCTAGAGGATCTAATTTAGACCATACAGCACTGTCTGCGAAACATGACAACGGATGTTAGTAGCTTCGCCGCTCAAAAAGAGATGAACTCCGCCGATACTATAGCAATCGGTCTTTGCTTTAACAATTCTACCTATTTGGAACTTTAGGCACGGGTTTATCTTTCTTTTTTGACGCAGCAGGGTTTTATGCCGAGGTTCTCCACGGCACCGCTGACGCATTTCCGTTACGGATATGATGTAAAATATATTCTAACAAATTGCAAAGAAAACGGAAAAACATGGCAGCATATCCACGGGGTGAATGATGGAGAGTGAGACGAAGCATCCGTCCGTCCATGCGTCTGTCTGTGTGACCGTCCGTGCGTGCGTCTGTTCGTGCGTCCACACGTCCAGCCCTGCGTCCGTCTATGCGTCCATCCGTGCGTGCAGCCATCCGTGCGTCCGTCCATGCATCTGTCTGTGTTGTGTCCGTTCGTCCATCTATTCAACACTCCAAGTACCACCATCTCGCATCTTTTCATCATATATTCTCGATATAGAAGCACCGCCATCCAGTGGACATTCCAAGGACTAAACGAGAGGTGGCACACGCACACTTTCTTACGGCTTACGCTTCGTGTCTACGTCCCACCTTTAACCACCTCGAGTTCATGGTATATACTAGTTCACTGTATGCATGGCACTGCGTCCCAACGCTCGCTAAACCTTTCTGAAACCAAGGAGGTTATGCCCAGCGAGTATAACGTAGCAACCCTTTCTTGTCAGATAGTGCTCAGTGTACATGCCAATGGCTGCTTATGGGGAATGAGAGACAGGAGAATTCGGCTTTTAGTTAACGCGCACGCTGCGAATTTTTTATTGTTCAACAACGCACAGGAGAATTCTCACACCGGGACCACCTTGCAGGTGAAAGCGTAAGACATGTTACGCACTACTACGAGGGATGAACGGGTGCCGCTTTAGGGAGCTTCGCCCCTAAAATGTTTCGTCGCCGCGCGTCAAACGCATGATGTCTCGCTCTGCAGCGCGCGGTGCGAAACCACCCGGTCATAGCGCGTGCTTGCTAACGGCGAGTCATCATATACCGTTGGTGGTTCTCATAGCTCAGCAGCTTCAGCACGTTTTTGCCATCAGTGGTGGTGGTGGTGAAAACATTTAATAACCATTGAATGGTTACAGAGAGGTGATTGGGTTGGGGCCTTATTAGCCTTCTACCCTCACAGTACTAGGTGGAACCCCTATTCCGGGGCTCCATTGGCAAGCAACGCCGCCCGCGCCCGTTGAACCAGAGCCTCTTGGGCCTTCAGGTCTTGACAGCCGAGCAGGGCCGCCTCTCAGTCCTCTCTCGTGGGGTTGGGGTTGGGGGGAGATAGATGGATTAGACTGGCACGCCCAGACGATGTGAAAGGTATCAGCCACCTCACCACAGAACTGGCACGTGCTATCAAAAGATGAATTGAAATGTTTTAGCACCGCCGGGCACAGTCCAGTATTGGTAAACAGTTTTAAAAGGAGGCGCTCGTCAGCGCGATGCAGTCCCTTACAAGGGTCTGGATAGCTCCGGTGCTCCTCCTTGTAGTAATTGGTAATATCTTTGAATGAAAGGGCCGAATTGTCTGATTGCGAGTAGGCTTCCAAAGACAGGGAGATAGCCCGGGAAGAGAGTGCGCGGGTGGCCTGATCGGCCTGTTCGTTACCCCTGAGTCCTTGGTGACCAGGTGCCCAAACCAGATTTCGCGGAGTTGGATTAACGTATCGGCAGCTAGGTTCCAGTATGCGCTGAGCAAGCGGTGAAGCCCATCCTAGCTGATAGTTCCGACAGGCCCCTCGTGAGTCGGTGATTATATGTTTAGAAGAAGGATAGGTGAGAGCCAGAGCGATGGCAATCTCCTCCGCGTGTGTTGCGCTGTAGGCTTTGAAAGTGAGCCTGTTTGCGGTGTTTGCGTTGTATATGACTGCGGCCGTATACCACCCCCCCCCCCCCCCATGGTGCGGGCCGGCAACGTCCAAGTAGCACACGTGTTCCTCTTGACCAAAGTGTCGCTGCAACGCTTCCGCGCGCGCCTGGCGGCGACCACTGTGGTTTTCTTTGGACATGTTGCGGGGAAGGGGTCCGACCCGGAGGGCGCGTCTCCAAGGTTCTGGCACTCTCACCATTTCCTCAATGTAGTAATCGTGTTTGATGTGTATTCGGTCCAAGGGGCGGCGACCGGAATGGGTTTGTGCAAGGCGCGTGTATTGGTTAACGAGGTGGGCTTCTCGAAGTTCCCGGTAGGTATTCACCACGCCTAGGGCCAGAAGTCTCTGGTTGGACGTGGTGATAGGCAGGTCGAGAGCCCGCTTGATAACTTTACGGTGGATGACCTCGAGTTGATCATCCTCGTGTTTGCGTAGGTGCAAGTAGGGAGTCGAGTAGAGTATTCTACTCGTTACGAAAGCATGGGCAAGCCGCATTGCATCCCTGCTTCGTAATCCGCCCCGCTTGTTGGAGACCCGGCGGACCATACGGCCCACCTGGTCTCCTACCGTGCGAAGTTTGGCTATTGTGGTGTCGGCCTTGCGTTGGTGGTGTATGAAGAGGCCAAGGACGCGGATCTCCTTGGCCTCACGGATCGGTCCCGAGGGAAGACTGATATGGAGCTGAGTTGTGTCCTGAGGGGAGGGACATACGTGCACAAATTCTGACTTAGCCGGGGCACACTGGAGTCCGCAGTAGGTTGCGTAGTCGTCGACTACAGTCGCTGCTGCTTGCAGGCATGACTCCATGTGACCCAGGTTACCTTGCGTGGCCCAGATCGTGATATCATCCGCGTAAAGAGCGTGATGTATTCCTGGTAGAGAAGCCAATTTGGGGGGAAGATGAAGCATGACTATATTAAATAGGAGGGGAGAGAGGACCGCGCCTTGAGGAGTTCCCCTCGAGCCGATGACGTAAGGCCCATGTTCCTCATCTTGTATGCGTATGTGTGCTTGACGGTCTGTAAGAAACTGTCTAACATAATTGAATGTTTTATAACCACAGTTGGTCTGACTGAGGTGGTCAAGGATTACCTCATGCTTCACGTTGTCGAATGCCCCTTTAAGATCCAAGGCCAGGACTACCTTGTCATTGTGGGGGCATTCAACAGGATCTAATATGTCATGGTGGAGCTGTAGAAGTATATCCTGGGCTGACTTCTGAGGGCGGAATCCAAACATGGTGTCCGCAAAAGTGTGCTGTGTTTCTAGAAACTCGGAGAGTCTGTCGCGCACCATCGTTTCCATCAGCTTGCCGACACAAGACGTGAGGGAGATGGGGCGAAGGTTCTCCAGATCAATAGGTTTACCTGCCTTCGGGATGAAGGTCACGAGAGCCGATTTCCATACAAGAGGGAGAGGAGTTTCTCCGTCCTAAATGCTATTGATGTATTTGAGGAGCGTGGCGTAGTCTGCGTCGGGAAGATTGGCCAACAGTTTGACCGTAACCTGGTCACGCCCTGGTGCAGTGCCACGCTTCATCTTGCGTAAGGCCGCCTGGAGGTCGTGGAGCTGGAACGGGGTGTCCAACTGCGTGTTCTTTTTGCCTGCGTAAGAGTATGCGGCCGTCCGGGGGTCCTTGGTGGTGCACATGTATCGGTCCCTGAGCGTGTTTGCCAGCTGTGTTGTCGTGCCTGTAAAGTTGTGCATGACCTTATGTAAGTGACGTTGAGTTTCCGTGCGTGTTTGTGTTGGATCGATGAGAGCGCGAAACAGGCGCCACGTGTTGCGACCAGACATCTGACGTGCAGCCGTGTTGCACCTGTCCACCCAGTTAGTGTCGGCTAGCTGAGCAGCATATTCCGCAGCTTGCTCCGTGAGCTCTAGGATGCGTTTCTTGAGGCGTCTGTTATGTTTCTGTTTTTTACATCGTTTGGTGAGGCTGCGGCGGGCCTGCCAAAGATGGAGGAGGTGGTTGTCCACGTCCGTTTGAGTTTCCGTGAGCTGTATCAGCCGTTCGTGTTGTTTCAGTGTAGACGTCAGTGATTTAGACCAGGTGTCGTATCCCGACTGGAGAGGGTCTACGATAGGTAGAGCGGTGTGGAAAGTTGTCCAGTCTGGGATATGAGCTTGTGTAAGTGGGCGTTTTAAGGGACGCATGAACACGGTTGGGTTTAATACACAATGATCACTACCGAGAGTGTCCTGTGTGTTCAGCCAGTCGGCATGGCGTATGTTGCGTGTAATTGTGAGGTCCGGGCAAGTATCTCGTTGAACAGAGTTGCCTACACGTGTTGGGCTGGCGGGATCAGTGTGGAGGGTGAGTCCAAGCGTAGAAAGAAGTTCCGCAAGCTTCCTTCCACGCGTGTCCTCTCGTGGGTAACCCCATAACCTGCTTGGGGCATTGAAGTCGCCGACGATCAGGAGGGAGTCCCTTCCTGCCACCTGCATAGCTTGTGTGAAAGTTGCGCTGAACGTGACGTTCTTAAGCTTTGGGGGACAGTAAATGTTTAAAATATGAACAGGTGGGTCAGATCGCCTTATAGGCAGCACCGACACCATCGTGTATGGGAAAAGCGGTGTTGTGGGGAGTGTGACTTCCTGGGCGGTATATTGCTTGTGAACAAGTATACATGTCTCCGCGTTGTGTTGAAATGTAGTGTAATTTGCGAGTTTGACGTCCGTGCCGGGTTCCTGAAGGGCAACCACGGCAACGAGGAACTCAAAGGTCTCAAGATAGAGGCGGAAATGAGCCCGCTTCTTGTGGTTCTTGAGACCTCTGCAGTTCCACTGTGTTAGTAACAACGGCTGAGTTTTGCCATCAGTAGCGAGATGGCGCGAAGAGCGTGCGTTGGGCGCGCTCGAAAGGTCGTCGCCCCCGCGCGTTGCAATGCGCGTGCGCCTTCACAGGGCGGGGTCACTCGTGTGTGCGCACTTATCTCGTGTATCAGGTGCTTCGTACACCCCTGTGCTTTTACCGGAAGTTTGTTTTGGAGATGCAGTTACAGGTCACATTACTCGCTGTACCGGCCGCGTTTACGAAAGGAGTGCGCCGCTTACAGACGATGACACGGAAGAAGTTGGATTGGATTGGATTGGATAAACTTTTATTTGGTCCTCCAAAACACAGATCACTGTGTTGCGGGCAAGTTCCTCGTGTATATATTTGTGCGTTCGTTCGCTTCGTGGGACTTTCTTTCTGTTAGAGCAGCGTGCTTTAACTGTCGAACTGTGACAGCTGTTGATCCGTGCTCGTCCTGTTCATGTTCTCTTTGTGCGTGTTGCTAATTTCGAGCTGCTTGCCTTTCTTCGCGTGAGATCAGAATTACTTCTAGTATCATCCCCTACTTTACTAAATTGGCATTATTATCTGCTATTAGTTATGATTATTATTGTGTCTAACAAAGAAAAACGATCCGTTAAGTTTAATCTTCTTTCTTTCATAACCGCTCCGGCAGACTTGATGCCTGAATAGGCTATGCGAGGAATTATTGGTCAGCTGCCAGCTCGCAATAAGAGCACGTGCTACGTGCCGCCAACGGGTAAGAATAAAGTGTTCAACACTCGCCGTAGTGGCTACTGGCGGCGCTCGCTGACGCTCCCACGTTTAAATGGTCATATCTTAAATGTTGGATGGGTGGACGATAGCCGCCGTAGCTATGGTAAAGCATCGAACGCGTTATTCGAAGGTTCGGTCCCTGACGGCGGCAAGTTATCTTTTCGTTCAACATGGTCGTTCAAGTTTCTTCACATTTACAATGACTTCCATAACATCCCATATACTTTCCTTGGTGCCATTGTCTGTTAGTTACAATGAATATTGTGTCTAACAAAAAAAAAACGAGCCCTTAAATTTCACTTTGTATGACAGTTAAGGCGTATCTCATAGTTTACGGTTCACATCTGACAGAGACCATCACTGTTAGAAGGTCAGAGTAGCGCCTGAATAAATAATAGGACAGAAGGTTACCTTAATTTGAGGTCTCTCGCCACCAATTTACCACAGTGTGGATGCCCTCCAAAGTGGCTGTGTGTTCATCACGATCTGCGCAAAAAAAAAATACGAGAACACGAGGAAGTGCATGACACAAGCGCTGTGTCTTGTGCTTTGTTCAGCCGAGTACCAGTCCAGAAGCGCGCTTGTACTTATTTCATCAGCAGGTACCCAGCGGCAGCAATTCTCGGCCTCCCACAGCAGCGATGGATGCTCAACTATAGTGGGTTGAAGGGGCCCTGAAACACTTTTTGAGTAACCATGAAATTATTTCACCGGAAAAAAGCCTCACAAATTCAACACCGCAAAAATTTTGGGAATCCGTTCAGTACGAGCGAAGTTACAAAGATTTGTCACACGCTGCAATTGCATTCTCTCTTCCCTCGTCTCGACGACAGCGCTAGAAGCTAAGCAGGGAGGAATAGGAGGGGCAAACAAAAAAACGTCACGTGCGCCTCGTGACCTTGAGCACTTTTTTTTTTCTTTGAATACGTGACTTCTCAGTGCGATCACGCACGCGTGGACAAGTGACGGCCTCCCGCGGCGATCTCTGTAACAACCGAGCGCGCCATGTTCAAATCAGCCAATGGCTGATAGATGGATTTACGACGAGTGATTTTTGAGCGTTATTGCGTGATTTGTCGAGAGAAAAGAAAGCAATTTTTAGCTGACTTCGATACTTTATTGTGAATATTTCAGGCCGCGGGCTGCGCTATATTTGGCTCGTGTGTTGTCGGGAGCCTCTAATAACGATCGGCAGCATTTTTTGACCATGCTCAAAAAGTATTGCAGGGCCCCTTTAAAGTACACCCAGGGGCCTTCGCAGAACCTTAAGGGGCTACCTTTAGAAATGAGTACACAGAAAGAAACAAACGAGCGCCAGGTCGGCGTACTCCTCTACCCATTAGAAAAAAAAAATATCAGCATATCCACAGAGTGAATGATGGAGAGTGGAACGAAGCATTCGTCCGTCCATTCGTTCTTGCTTCCGTCCGTCCATGCGTCCGTCTGTGTGACCATCCATGCGTCCATCCGTCCGTCCGTGCGTCTGTTCATGCGTCCGTCCCTGCGTTCGTCCATGCATCCGCCCCTGCGTCCGTTCATGCGTCCATCCATGCATCTGTCTGTGTGTCCGTTCGTCCATCTATTCAACACTCCAAGTACCACCATCTCGCATCTTTTCATCATATATTCCCCATATAGAAGCCCCGCCATCTAGCGGACATTTCGAAGACTAAACGAGAGGTGGCACACACACGCTTTCTTACGGCTTGCGCTTCGGGTCTACTTCCCACCTTTAACCACCTCGAGTTCGTGGTATATACTAGTTCACTGTATTCATGGCACTGCGGTCCAACGCTCATTAAACCTTTCTAAAACCAAGGAGGTTACGCCCAGCGAGTATAACGTAGCAATCTTTTCCTGTCAGATAGTGCTCAATGTACATGCCAATGGCTGTTAATGGGAAATGAGAGACAGGAGAATTCGCCTTTTACTTTCCTACGGCTTTGCGCTTCGTATCTACTTCCCACCTCTAACCACCTCGAGTTCATGGTATACTAGCTCATTGTATTCATGGCAATGCGGCTCAACGCTCGCTAAACCTGTCTAAAACTAAGGAGGTTACACCCAGCGAGTATAACGTAGCAACCCTTTCTTGTCAGATAGTGATCAATGTACATGCCAATGGCTGCTAATAGGGATCGCAGCGTGCGCTTTAACTAAAAGCCGATTGCTCCTGTCTCTCATTCCCCATTAGCAGCCATTGGCATGTACATTGAGCGCTATTTTTTATTGTTCAACAACGCACAGAAGTAATCTCTCACCGGCACCACCTTGAAGGTCAAAATGTTATACTTGTTACACGCTACAACGGCTACGAGGGACGAACGGGTGCCGTTATAAGGAGTTTCGCCCCTAAAACCGGTGGGTTCCCGGTTGGCAGTGCTATAAAACCCGGTACCTCCCACATTATAAGCAGGCGCTCTGGCCATGTAGCCATCGCTGCATTAGAGCACATCTGTGCTCTAACGCGAATGCTGACAGTACATTGTAACATCGGTTAACTTTGGACGTCGCTGAAGTCTACGTGCATGGTAAGCCCATGATCAATCCCGTCGTCAGAAGGTCGTAGAAGAGGAGGGCACTATTCTGAATTGTTACTTCCTCAAAACACATTCCTGAAATGGTTAAGGCTATCTGTAAGTGGCTCGTCCCCCACCAAATTAATTCCTCGTTCCTCGTTATGGGCATCCGCACGACTCTCATACGCACAACAAAGTAGGTCCAACTCGCAACGCTTCACTCAAAGCAATAAAAAAAATATCATATATAGGCCACTACTTGCCTACTGCTTCGCATGGCATCGACTCTCAGAAAGAGTGGGATCTGCCGTAATTTTTTTTCATTGTTAGGCAATTGTGAATATTTTTCACTCACCGACAACGCCACAGACACGCACACTGAGCTTTCTGTGATATGCACTTCTAAATGCTATCGCGTTAAAGTTTTCAGCGTAACCATTATGGCCCGCAAGCACCCAAGAAACTTCCGGTCACTTAACACAGAAGCAGAAAGCATGTCTTGCCCAAGTGAGGAAAGGCTTTTTCTTTTTTTTCCCCACTTTCGTGTAAAAGGAAGAAGCTTATTGTAATGGAATAACTTTTATATTGTGTGTAGCTTATAAAAATATTTATTTGAAATATTTGGCCACAAACGGGGACCAAAATGTTGAATATACCCAGCGTCTGTGTTTGTAAACAGCGAAAAGGTCGTCTGTGCACAGGTGACCGGTGGACGGGCTTTTCAAGCAAGGATTACCTAGCAATTATGGACGGTGCGTCCCGTGGGTTCCGGGGTGCTCCATCGATGAGGCACTGCGCCCTCCTGTCACTTGAATGAGTCACGGCGTAGTTTTAGTCGACGCGGCCTAATCAAGTGTGAGGCGCACGGGAAGGCTTCATGCCCTAACATAGCAGAGTACCAAGTACGCAAAATCAATCACCACTTTTTGTAAACACACGCGAACTAGCCGGGTGTCGCCGTGCCTCCGTCAAAGCTCGGTGCGCTTTCCGGCCCCATCAAGTGTGACAGTCACGGGAGGTCTTTATGCTCTCCCATAGTAGAGCACCAAGTACTCAAAATCATTCACCACTTTTTCTAAACACACACAACCGTTTTATAGACATATCGTTGATTGCATTTTTACTCTCATTTAAGGGACGGCTTTCTCCTCTCCCACAGTAGAGCACCAAATGCTCTGAATTTTCTATAACAATATTTTTTTTTCTAAACACGCAGCTGCCACCAGCTCCTTTGCCTGTTTAAAATAGTGCCTCAAGTGCAAAGTACGCCTCTTGTCACGATCTCTCGATGATGCTCGTCACACACTGAAGCCCGTCTGTGTGAAATATACATGTGGAGACAGATTTCCCACATACATACATACATACATACATACATACATACATACATACATACATACATACATACATACATACATACATAAATACATACATACATACATACATACATACATACATACATACATACATACATACATACATACATACATACATAGATAGATAGATAGATAGATAGATAGATAGATAGATAGATAGATAGATAGATAGATAGATAGATAGATAGATGTGGCAAACTAAGGAATTGTTCGCATTCAACAACGCAATAGTATCTGCTACCATAGCCCTTTCCACTAACAGAAACATGCATAAAAAGACTTGATGGGAAACTTGCCTCGGCTTCACGCAAGGTGTACAGGTACAGAATAGTATTTGCTACCATACCTCCCCACCACAATCCGGTCAAATGACAACAACGACTATGTTTCGTAGTTTCAATAAACTCAGTTTATTTCAGCAGCAACAACTGAGGGGTTTGCAGCTTCAGCTGCGGAAGCTGCTGCTTGTGCCGCTGCGGCAGCAGCTGCGTCGCTTTTTTGCTTGATCTGCTCTCTCAAACCTCGCATCCTGGTTAGCAGCGTCTCGTATTGGTACTTCATGTTTGCAAAGGTAAATGCGGTTACTGTCGTACCGGTCAGATGCAATTTTCTCTTCACGATTTCTTCGTATTTGTCGTAGGACTCGGTGAAGGACTTGAGTATCTGCTCCCTGAAGACGGCTGGACAGTCAGGACTCTCTTTCAGAGCGGCTTCGACTTGGTCGCACACCGCCACCCTGACAGTCTCGTGCCTTATGCACTCGCTGTAGCGGTCGGCATCTCCCTGAGCACGTTCCCTGTTTTCGAAGGCAGGCTCGTTGTGGTAAGGCTTCTCGTTCATCAGGGACTGCACTGATATTAGAACACTCTCGAGGCCCTGAGCGGGGCTCCACGGTGGTCCTGTCCAGGTGCCAAGAATGCTGAGACATACCTTGCCGCATGCGTACAGGTTTGGATTGAAGCCAACTCGGCCGGCGTCAGTGGTCATGATTCGAACTCTGGGTGGGCTGATCGGATATGTAGACGGGAACTTCATGTAGAACTGGAAGAAACCACCTTCGTACGGCGTCCCGCTGGGACCGATGATGAGGGCGTGAATCTTGGTGACGTCGTCTTCCTCGGGTGCGATGAAGAGCCCTGTAGGAGGCTTAGCATTGAAGTCGGCAATGTCCTTATTCACCCGCAAGAGGCATTGTGGTGATGGCTCCTCGTTTAGGAACGTGAAAGGATCCCATTGGGCAGCGGCACCAAACATTCTGGGCAACGGAGCCTAATTTGGAAGTATACGAGAGCCGAATAGACGCCGCGCCACACTGAATGCTCTCCCTGCGAGTGATGGCTGGTCGGTAGCTTGTGAGGGGTCTAAGCCCACTACGGAATTGGGGCCTGAAATATGTCCGTTGGTAGAGGTGGTGCTCTTGAGAAAAAGCATCTTAAGACGTTCAAGAATGAAATTTAGGTGGACTGAATACCTACTGAGAGTGAACACATTCTGAGGCTGCACTTTCTTGCTCCAGTAAACGTCTTTTAGTAGGAAAACGTGACAGAGCAAGATTGGTGATAAAATTAATGGATGAGGTGAGTGCCATCGTCCGTCTGATGAAGTCGTTTTCATGATGATGATGAGGAGGAGGACGATGCATGATGACGATGTCCTATTCCTCATGCAGCTCCCCCACAAAGGAGAACGGACCATGAATTGGGTGGCGGGTTGGTAGCTTGTCTTGTCTTGTCTCCTAGATCTTGGCTCATACCCACATGGGGGATTGGCCACACTGTACCTCTTTATAGATCATTTTTTACAACGCTTGCTAAAAAAATAAAGAGAAATTAGATATAAACAATAATAACGTTCCTTTGAAAAAACGTGAAAAAATTGCTCTTCTCGTGGGAATTCCAGCTTCAGTGTCGGCGTCGTTAGTTGTGAGCAAGAAATCATCATCTTTGCGTGACGGAAAAATGGAGCATCCTTGCGTGACCAAAAATTAAATAACGTAAATAATAAGAAATTCTGGGTCATAGTGGGGATCGAACCCGGGTCGTTTGCTTCACAAGCGCGTGTTCTACCACACCGCGACGCCTCTTCTTTGTCTTCATTTACTTATTGCCTGGCTTAGACAATGTAGAGCACAATAGTTTCTCGCTCACATTACAAATACAGTCATAAAAACAGAACACACAACGCCATCGATCCAATTTTGACTGATGTTTTCCACGTAAAAAATCTTAAGGGCTGCCTCAAGTTCAAACCAAACCTTGAAAACCATTCTGGCGCTGTCCTCGGTATTCTGCTACACTCAATGAATACAGACATGCTCTGCCTGAAATACATTACTGCTGGCTTCACATCCGCGTCGAAGTGGTATCCGGTCATTCGCGCATGCCATATTCAGTGGAGACCTGTCAGCATGACTACATTAAATGGGACGCCGTCATTGTTCCTTACTGCGAGATACCTTATCCCATGTGAATTAATGGAAATCTTTTTTTTTTGTCCTCTGCAAAATGGCCCAAAAATGTGCCCCATCACAGCAGTGCAAACAAAAAAAAAGAACATTGTCTATTGTTTCTGGCTTTTTACATATCAAGCAGTGTGACACCCATGGTTAAAAAAAAAGCCCCGTTCTTCTGTGAATGTGTTTACTGGTGGTGTTCCTGAGTGTAACTTTAAGAAAGATGTTTTCATTCCTGTAGGTACCTGCATCATTTTCAGCCGCTTCGGTCATTTTGCTCTGTCTTCAAGTGACTGTATATGGCCCTGTACATTGGTAATGGCAAAGCCATATCACAAACATCTTTTTAGAATTATTTTCTTCTTACACTTGCTAGATAATCAGAAGAAAAAAAAATAACAGATAAAAAAACGTACACTATCTACCACTTCCTTGAGATAGCAACGCAACTTCACGGGCCTGCATGCTATCAGTAGTAACAATTTCAGGTTAGGCACTGCATAACCCAAGTTGGCATACTGCACGCAAAATCGGATCACTGACGTCAAGGTAAAACCAAAATCTATTTACTACACTCTAAAAAATATCGAGTAAGAAGGGTGTCTTTTTGTCCCACAACAATAATCGTCATCAGGCTTGCGTGCGCTTCCTTTCTTGAAAACTCGGCGCTGGCCACTTTCCTATCAAGAATTCAATGTAACCCTGATAATGGGCATGCCGATCGTGACCAGAATGTACCGGGCGTGGGGCGATAGCGCAAGGATGGAATGCAATATAGATGACGATTATTGTTGTGGGACAAAAAGACACCCTTTTTACTCGCTCTTTTTTTTAGAGTGTATCTGTCTCACAAATAGGTGCGCCAAAGGCCAAGCCGAGACCCCCCGTCCTTCACGCGCCTGAACAAAACAGCCACGCCTCTGCTTTTTTTTTCTTTAACGCATGGAATCAACACCCCTGATTGTGAACTACGCACAACGTAATTCATCAAAAATCAGGCAGACAGACGCAAGCGTCCAGCTTGTGAATACAGCGAAAATAACTTACTCTGATAGGAAATGCAGTGAAAGCAGCTTTCGTGCTTTATAGGAACACACGTGTCTTGTATACATGACTCGCAATACGACATGAAATATTGCCGTGATAGTGCGTGGTAAGGTGTACATCGCCCTGGGGCGTCAGAAAATTAGATTATCGTAATGATTCCATAGTTTAACACCAGTCGCCCGCTAGAAAAGGCACACACGTTACTGCACCCTTATGGCCACGGGTGCACAGAAAGTTCGACAAGATTTCACAAACCAAGTTTTTGAAACAAGCACTAGGAACAGAATATAAAGCTATCACATTCAACCCTTCAGTGTTAAGCTTAAGGGTCCCCCAATTTTTAGCTATAAAACACCGAAAATTTATATTGAAAATAAAGCACCAAATAAATAACTGACTAAGCAGCAAGTGGTAGAACTGTAGGTGAATTTAGCGAAGAATTTGAAGAAATAAAATGATGGACAAATAAATTGAAGGATGAAGACGAAAATAGACTAACACGGTAATATTTTGTTACACTCGTGTAGGCGAACACATCGGAGCAGACATGCCTGTGGCTATAACCTAATGAAGTGCGACCAAACAATGAAATCGTTATGCTGGCTTTGTCGACAATTTCTGCTTTGTCAACTTTGAGTCAGACAATGGGTAAATTATCTCTTTTGTTTTTTTTCCTGGGGGCCTCCTTTCCCGGGGTTTGCATTATGTTTACTTTCTCAGTTGTTGAATTATCTGCACTTTGCACAAGGAAGCATCATCAATCAAATTTAGAACAGTGTTGCAGATTGCTTTACTTATTTGAGTGTTCCCCTAATTTTCCGGTAGAGTCACCAGTTTACGTGCTTTCACAATACCATCCGATGCCTGGTGACATTCCCATATACATTGTACGCGCCATCGAAATGAAAAGCCAAACGTTGTGACTGCGCACTTTAATATGTATACATACGATGGGCCTTCTAGAAGCACACTTCATCATAAGAAAGTCAATTCCAATTGCCAACTCATTAAAGATGTTTTGTGAAATCGCCTACATTATTTTTCGAAGCCCTCTATAGTAGGTATACATCAGCTATCAAAGTTCACATAGGAAACAAAACGTTTACGTTAACGTTAACTAATAAGCTGTCTTGTGTGATTACGCAATAAACACAATTTTCAGTCTCCCGTTCATATTTTCTTAAAATTCTCCCCATTTTTTTTCTTACCATGATGGTGGTCCGATCATACTATATACGTATATGTATGATAATAGTGGTTATGAGGGGTGTATAGGAGAGATATAGCCGAGGGATGAATAGATACAACAGGCATATGATATTCCTGATGGCTTATTTGGTATGATTTCCTGAGATGCGGGATGAATATGCTTACGGTATGCTGATTATATGCATTTCATGTATAAAAAAACGAAATTGTAAACTTGACGGTAAGAGGTCTTCATATGAGCTGAACGAAAAGCCCGTAGCACTAATCGGTCATCGCCATATGTCGATAGCACCACGGTGTATTGCCTACGTCGGTAAGTGTAGTGAGTCCATTGTATGTATGTCCAGGCATTTGGTGCACGTTTCGTGTGCTATTCCTTACAGTGCATTGAGAGAAAAATAAAAATAAAGAATATTTACTGAAAAAATGTGTTTTAGTTAGGGTGCAAATAACCGCCGGCATGGTACTGGGTAGAAGGATGGTGAACTGGATTAATATATTAGAAAAAAGAGGGTGACAATAGGTAAAGAAAAGGAGATAAGTACAATATGTGCAAGTGATCTTGATACTAGTATTTATGCAGGGGATATTAGGCACGTTTAGTCTCTACTGTAGGAAATAGTTATCCATTAAATTTTTTTTCCCGATTAGACCAGCTTCTGACAGGTAACTACAAATTTACGTGTATCGCAACTGCATAAATTGCCGAGTCCTTAGATTTAGGAGCACGTTATAAGGAGCCCCAGGTGGCAGAAATTTCCGGCGCCCTTACTACGGCGTCTCTCATAATCATATGACGGTTTTGGGACGTTAAACCCCAAACGTTATAATTATTATATAATTAACTGCGTAAATAGGTAAATGAAGGATCTGCATTCATTTGAGACAATAGCAAAATTAGCGGAATCAATAGAAGCGGTCTATGAAGAACGCTGGCTATACGATATCAGTTCACATTGTTCACATTGATTTATTGCGCTAAAATATCGCCCATTTCAACGTATAGCGTTCAGAAAAATGAAAAATTTTTGGACATGCAGCAGTGTAACACGCGAACCGATATCATCGTATACGGCCAAGAGCATCGTTTTCTGTCAATCTACAGCTCGGCCTCTCGAGTGTGCGCCTTTTATAGCACGATTAAAACGCTGGTAAAATAAAGCGAAACGTCAATTGAAGCTTTCAGCCGTTTTTCTGCACACGAATAGGTGGCGACTACAGCGTTTATTCTCTTTCAAAGGTGGGCGAGTCTAGGCGGGTCCGCGCGGATGCATATGCGCGCATGCATTTTTCGCGACACAGATCCCAAACAGACGAAACCCTTGCGAGCCAGCCCAGTCAGCACAAAAAGGCCGCGCGTACCTCCTCTTCGTCTTGAGCTATGCGCGCACATTTCTTGTGCCTCCGACGAGCGAAAGTCTGAGCGCGAAACACACGGATTCCCTCGTCGAGCTTCGGCTAATCCTCACGAAACCAACCTTTGCCGCTTCCAACGTTCCTTTATTGTTTCCTTTTTTTTTTCGCACTGCCGATTTCTTTGCCTCCGTTTCGTAGCCCTTGCAGTCGGGCTTACACGGAGCGACAAGGGAAGCCCCTGCGGTTTCTTTCATCCCGTCCTCGACGAAAGCGACCGAGAGCTGCATTGGTGGCGCTCGCTGTAAAACGGAACTGTATATAGAGCGCGAGAGGAGTCTTTCGTAACGGTGTGGCCAACAGATATGCAGAGGTCGGCAAGGAGACAGCCCTCCTAGACAGGCCAACAGGGCAGACACATCTTTGTCGTCTACGAAGAGGAGGCACACGATGGTCGTTGCCAAGGAGGCATACACCCACTACAGGAGTCATCGGGACCATCTGGAACTTCTCGGCAGATAAATCGACATTCTGCTCGGCCAGAGGCAAGGCACACGAGATCAATTCGCCATTGCACCTCCGACGGTTATACCGTTACAGAGGTGGCACGAAGAAACGTCTGCACAAGGTGCATTATGTACTGTGATTCGCGAAGGCGATGTTTCGAGGATCGCTGCATTCTTTTACGTTAGGCGTCGTGATGCCAAGCTGCACTGGAAGCGGAAATCATCTTCGAGGTTTCTACGGCAAGCTTTACATGCTGGATGATCTGCTGCGCAGCTGTACGGTCAACTATAGTAATGAGCCAACTTCGTAAGAAAGCACGTCTGATCAGCTCAGCTGTGAAGTTTCCTTGTTCTAAGACGTTTTTTTTTTCTGACTTATGCAGACCCTTGCAGTTTCTGCGTGTACTTTAGACTGTAATGTTTTTTTTCTGAGATTCACTACCTGACATTGCTGCGTAATTACGGGTAACAAATTTACGCATAACTGTCCATCTGTTTAGGGCATGCATTCCGGAATGCATTTCAGAAGAAAGGTCACTGCAAGTGCGAATGAAAACTAAAACTTTCAGGAAGACCAAAAGTGTGGGGTGCTTGTCAGTGAGAGCAAGATGAACGACGAACTCTCAGCTGCCGTGGGCTACAGCCTTGTAGCAGAACCTACGACGGAAGGCGAGTACTGCGATCTGATGGACGATTTCAACCCGCTGTGCATACAGGACTCAGTGTTTGACGAGAACTTCGAGGCTGATGCCACCGGCACATTTTCAGGTGATAATGCTTTTCGTTGGCTTTTCTAGATATGTGTTCGAACATTTCTAATCGCGCATAGCGTGGGCAGAGCATAATAAATAGAGATTTTCAAAAGTACAGAATAGTGCGGGTTGTTTTATAAGAGTGCTGTTGTTTCCCTGAAAAAAGAAGGAGTATGTGAATTGAGTATAACAATGAAAGCAATATACTAGTATAGCTTTTATCCAAAGTTAAATAAACTGTTTCTTCCAAAAATCTTCAAATGTTTTAACAAACCACGTGTTAGTTGAACCGAGGAACTGCGCGAGAAATTCCAATAAAATGGTTAATGAAAGCTCTTCACTTGAAACACAACTCTAAATTTCGTACCAGTTTGCCGAAGTACTTATACTAATTATTTTCCTACTAATTCGTACTAATCATGACGCAATTAAAATTTATGGCACATCCTAATGCTTTTTTTTATTATATATGAGCCTTAGCTTAGCCCATTCTATTCCATTTTCATTCTTTAAATGCTTATAAATGTTTTAGGAAAACTAACAGTGTCACTCAGCACTCCGGCCACTAGAGATGAGCTGTGGCATATGATGTAATTTTACTCTTCACAATATGCATATGAAAACAAGGGTCGTAGATTAAGAAAAAAAGAGTACGCAGCTCAGAGTCATGAATAGTAAACAGGGATAACGCTCAATTAGTTCCTGCAGGTCTCCAGTCTCTCTCATTTCGGCGAGGACACGACTACATTTTTTTGCTGTATGGCATACAAGGTAATCTTGCGTTGTAACCGTGTGCCCGTAATCGACAATGCCGCAGATCCCTTAGACGTCAGGGACGGGGCCGTCGCAGCAACTGTGGAAGATGGGACTGAGGTGGACTTCAGTGACCAGTTGAGTTCTGAGGGCCATGAAAGAAGCCTGTACGAAGTGACTGCAGAGGAAACCTGCCAAGCGACTGGGTGAGTCAAAGGCGTCCTACACACTTTATGGCGAACGTGCTTGCGACATGACGGCAGCTGTGTGACAGACGCGCACTGATCGTTGGCACGAGTTGTTCTTCAAGCAGCATACGTGCTGAGGACACTAACACTGCCACGATCGCTTAGATAGCCTTGATTTAACTCTAGAAGAAATCGTTTTTGGGCGAGTTAGTACTTTAGGTTACTGAACATTTTGTAACTGGCGCGAAGCTACAAACTTGAAAAATTGGAGAAAAGAGACAGATGATCGCCGAACCAGAGACAAACATTTTCAGAGTGAATTTCTGGTACAGTGGAAATTCGGCGCTCTTCTGTTTCTTTCTTTCTCTTTTTCGCGTTTCTAACTTTGCTCCAGTTGCAAAATGTTCAGCAAACGATTTAACTACTTAGAGAGTTTCGAATAACGTAACGCCAAGTTTGCGTTTGTTGCGGTCACGCACTATTTCTGTTTCTTAACAGGCGCCCCCAAGTAGTTAGAGTAGGATGCATGTGCAGTTGCGGCAAACGCAAACTCAAAGCCTTGCGTACGCTATTTTAAATATCTCCTATTTAGATATTGAATCGTCACATAGAGAAAGAGTGCCAAAGTGCAGCGCTTTTGCGGTAATCTAAGAATCGGTGGCTTGCTTTCCGTTCGCCTCATTATCACGGGCCTATAGAAGCGGAATGAAGAGGTTAACTTAGTATTACACACACTTGGCTAAACAAAGCGCAGGTCATAGAAAGTGCAATGGGCATCTGTTAGTGAAAGAGATTGTGCTAGAAAGCAACAGCCGGTGCAGGTACAAGCGTTTTTTTTTCTATTCAGTACAGAATAAGGTGTAATTTGTAAATTAACGTTCCTTTGCAGATATTCATCTTGGTTTACCTGGGTGGATTTAGCGTTATTGTTTCTTCGCTGTCCACGTTTCGTAGCTGGCGGTTGCGTGTTCGTAAAACCGTGCACACGTGCAAGGTTAACGTTTGCGTTCGCCCCTGTATTGAATTTGTCCTTTATCAATCTCTGCTGCGCAGTAGTCTCCATTGCTAAATTGCTCTATGCCTCGTAACTGTGCACATTTATCCTTGAGGAGAATATTTTCTTGGCCCGATTGGTATTGCTTACTGATTGACATTCCGCCATTTGTAAAAACTACGTACATAAGAGAGACACAAACACAATGGTACGAACAGCACTTGCAACTAATTTACTTCAACCATGAAACGTGACCGAAACATAAAAATAGAAAGTGAACTTGCGCATCTCCATGCGCAGTCCAAGGTCTGTAAATGTGAACCACAATTTCATGACATCAGGATCCTGGGTAAAGGCAAGCATCAGACAGCACGTGAGTTATTAGGAGCCTTTTACATTATCAAGTTGGGTGTTGAATGTATTAGCAACACGCAAATACAGCTGCGGTCTCCCTAGATTAGATTGTTTGAGAGCTGGCTAGTGCTGTTAGTTATTTTGCACATGTGTGGGTCACATGTCTGTACACTCTGTTTCATGCTTGTAATGAATCAGTTGGAAGTGCCACCCATGTCGTCGTGTCTCTCTTGCGTATGAGGGTTTTACTATAGAGTGTCATACAGCTCGTGGCATTCGTATATTGTTCTCTGTGCTGCAGCTTCGCACTATGATCTCTCTCTCTCTCTCTCTCTCTCTCTCTCTCTCTCTCTCTCTCTCTCTCTCTCTCTATCAGAGGAGCTCACTGTATGCTAATGCCGTATTTTTCTGTGACTACCGTAAAGCTACCGACGTTAGCTGCTAAGTGATATGTTAGCGCTAAGCAAATGCAGGCTGCTGGCTGCACAAAATTTACTATACGATACATATCCATCGAATTACGTTTGTGTATCTGAATGTAGGTTGTGAAATGTCCTTAAAGACTCTAAACAAAAGTCGATCGCCAACGACAGCAATAAGGATTTCGAGCTAAGAAGGTATTCAACTGCAATATCGATATCACCACAAAAGACGTGAGCCTTAATTGTGCCATCGGTAGTAAAGGTATTTGAAGCATAAGTGAACCCGACCGGCAGTCCGCACGTGCTAACCCAGATGCACCGCTTATATACTGAGGTACATGCGAGACCCGGATGAGCCGGGCCTTCGGATCGCTAAACGTGGCATCTTTTTCACCAACCCACACTAACAAAATTCAGCGAAATTTATATCACTTAACGTGAAACATTTAATTGTATTAAGAGTTTGTCAACAGTGTTATTAAGGAGGGGGTCGCGGTATCCAACCGCTTCCACAACTGCGAGGACTGTGGTTGGGTGACCGGTGCGAACACGTGTGGTTCTCGTGCCCGGAGCATGTCATGAGACCGTCAACATGTGAATACTCTGTATACGTGATGTCGGACAGGCAGCATCGCCCGTGTGCGGGGCTTTATTATTCACACAACACAGAAATGTTACTTCGCGGTCGTCGCACTCAGCTTAGGGATGTCGCCTTGCGTAGAACGACTGCCAGTAGTGGCTGGCAGGCCAGCGGCATAACAGCAGACCAAGAAGTCTGGAGTGATCGGTCGCTGTGGCCGAAACATTTCGGTGAGTACAGATGATGCGATGCACAATATGAAGATATATAACGTGTTGGTCTGACAGTAAGAACATTAACTTTTGAGGCATCTCGTCTATTGTTGCAGGTTAATAATAACTATGAATCAGCCCAGGAAAAAGTAGTTATCATGCACTGACTATCACCATCTGTCACCATAATCTACCATATGATGAAAAATGGTGGATGTTGTAGTGGGCATGGCGGAGGCAAGGAGAGTGTTGCTGCGTGTTTCACATGGAAAATTATTTCGTCTTAAGACTCCCCCCTCTCTCCCCAATCTACAAAAACGTTGCCAAAAGGAAACATATGCATCTATTTGTAGCTGACTACCTTAACTGGCATAAAAGAGAGCAAACGTTCATAGCAACATCTGCAGACGCTGTCGTCTTTAAGTCGGAGGGGCACGCATACAGTGTGAATCCGTAGATGCTATTAACTGCTCTTGTTCCATTATAGATCAGAGTGGTCGAATGAACACATGGGCAATGATTTTTCACTTGCTTTGAGGGAGACACGACATCCTGCACTTGCCTCCATCATGCCCACTACTACATCCTTTATTATGACAGAAGACATTCCATATAGTTATTGTACATTGTGGTAACGAATGATGAGAAAATAGTCAACTGCACGTTTTTCCAATGTGAGGACATTAAAGAATTCTTAGGCAAATCAGATGAAATGCCGCTTACCATGCCACACACAGACTGTGTGAAACTTTCGCAAAGCTATCGGGAACTAATTGAAACTTCAGAACAGTTGCCAGTCGAGTCGAGTTGAGTGGGGAATCGAATTGAACAGTGTTTGATTTGTTCATCGAAAGGTTCGAAAATTCGCAATCCTAATCAGGGGACTTCGGGTTTCCTTAAATTTAGTTCGGCTTATTTATGTTGTTTGAAAGCTCGTATTCAATAAACACTAGCGCGTATAGCCTTTTCCGGTGAGGCGAGGTCAGTCAAGCGAAGCTTTGACGCGCTCATCTGGTTGACCTGTTCTCAGCAAATAAAAAAAATCTGGAACAAGTGAATTGACGTATTTTATAATTAACTGGTTGGATTTCTTTTCCACACAGAGGCATGACAGTCAACGGCAACGGCAGTGTGCGGCGAGAGCGGCGCAAGCAGAGGCGTTATCGCACGACGTTCAGCAGCTTCCAGTTAGAGGAACTCGAGAAGGCGTTCCAACAGAGCCGCTACCCGGACGTCTTCGCCAGGGAGGACCTGGCTGCCAAGATACAGCTGACCGAAGCGAGGGTACAGGTGAGGACTGTTCCGAATAGTACAAATCGCGCATTGTGTCGGATGCTCCTCTAGCATATAGTGAAGTTGCTATACGACGAAGACTTATATGCCAATGCAAAGCGGATGTCCGCAGGCAGGTGTGACTAGCCCTGCTTCCCATTACTGCTCCATTAAAGATGTCCGCGGCCAAAAACGCTCCTGCCGCGGAAGTTTCGCAAACCCCGCTACTTCCCACTGGTCGATAAAGTGTCGAGAAACAGTGAATGGGGCAGAAAAAGAACAAAAAAAAAAACGGCGTGTACCTTTACTGGCTTTTCAAGGTCGGACACGAAACGTCAAGCCAGACAAGGTACCGTATGTCGCGACAAAAAGACCAATGCTGCTTAAATCGAAAACTTAAAAGGACCATACTCAACATCGAAGAGGAACCTTCTGTAGCTTTTTGTATACCTTTCATGAGCATTTTGTACTTTTCATCAAGAATCAGTATCTTATTTGTGCCATGTGCAACACAGCTTCACTGGTCATCCACATTTGCTGAGTGGAATGGCTCCCTGATAAACCCAGTGTATCATATCGGCGCCTGTACATCTCCACAGGGTGTCAGGACGGTGATATTTGGTTTTCCGTTACGTATAGTCTCAGGGCAAGACCATTCCAATTGCGATCAACCTGAAAAGCGAGTTATATTGGGTTGCGTTATATGGCAAAGTCGGTCGAAAATTCCCTGTGAGGTCAAAAAACTTCTAGACCCTGGTTGAACTCAACATCTACAAGAGAAAAGTCAGGAGAAAACAACGCCTGTACCCAACTATTACATAACGCTCGCAGGAGGAATAGATCAGCGCACCATTATCATCACTACGTCAAACCCTTTCGTACACACTAACCGCCATGAAGTGCAACATGTATCTTGGATATCTTCGTGTTCAAGGAGGTTCTACTTTTGTAACCATATGCATCTTTGAAATAACATGAAGTTCATTTTTGAGCGGCGCACATCGCCCTTCATACCAATGGTGCGTTTTACGTCTACCAGTTTCCTAATGAATTGTGCTACTTTGGTTATCGTATATGTTCTGGAATGTGCATCAACGGTTCAGTGGCACATGAAGAACTAACTATAATCACCAATTTATCATTAACCGCTCGCGTAGAGGAATGGTTCCTCGCCCTGACCCTCGCTCTTCGAGTTAGAACGATGCATGGCGTCAACCTGGGCGACAGATACCACCAGTGGTGGGTGCAAGTATGAACAAATAACACTCGTCGGTGCGCATATGCAGGTGTGGTTCCAGAACCGGAGGGCCAAGTTCCGTAAGCAGGAGCGCCACGACGCCAAGCGGCTGTCTTCCTTGCTTGCCGAGGCCAGCATGCTGGCAGGCGAGGGCAGCGGGGACTCGACGGTAGCCGCCGATGGGCTCGCCGGCATAAGCGTCGACGTCCTCAAGGGTCTACTGAGTGCGTATACTTGCCTATGGGCCTGTACACGTGCTATCCGCACAGTTGCACCGCACGTGGCGGGACACCTGCCACACGCAAGCGGAGGGCGAATGAGCGTATTGGCGACGTTCTTTCGACCTCCACTTGCGTGCGGCTGGTGTCCCGGCTGGCACGTGCAATGCGGCTGTGCCGATATCGCATGAACAGGCCCTAAGACCTGTTTTTTTCTAATCACGTGGATTGGTTTATTTGTATATATTAATGGAACTACACAAGTAAACGTTGTTTCTTGTACAGTCAGGGATGTCACGAGGATTTGAAAACCGTCGCTGGACAGACACCATGGTCGTAGGCCATAGAAAAGAGACGCGTTGAGGAAAGGAGGCTTATCGCTGCCAAAGCGTAAACATAAGAAACGTGCTTGTGTCCAGTATAAGCTGATTTCATTGTATATACTTCAAAGTATAACCCTTATGTCGACTTCAGTGTTTACTTTACGTCTTTTAGCTCCTTTTCTTACCTTCTCTGGTGCATTTCGTGCACTGGATATTCTCTGCCGTATCCAAGCCATAATTGAATAATTCTTTCTTCAATCTGTTCTTTAAAAAAGTGACAACTGTTACAGTATCTCTTGAAAAGATATACGTGTCAATAGAAAGAAAAGTGAGTCTTGCTCTTGCACAGTTCATGACAATTGTGTTTGTATCCACGAGCCATTTGAGGACCGCTAAAAAATGGAACATGCTCTTCATTTTTAGCCTTGGCGACCAATGAAAAGCACGAAGAAGCCGATGAAAATAACAAAGAAGAAGGAAAGTATAAAAAAAGCAGCGTATCATGCGAAAATTTAGCTCACGGCGCCTAATCAAAACATTTAAAGCATGGCGGTTAAGCTTTTTTGGCTATCTGGGTCACGGGGAGAATCTATAGACCATGCAGAACATTGTCGCGTAGTTTTAGAATACTGTGTGCATCAGCGCCTTTTACGACGGTGAATGTGATAACATGCTTCTGTTTTTGCACATACACGCCAAGAACAGTTACGTCAAGAGTGCGTGTCCACTCGCGCCGAAACAATGGTTCCTTGTTTACAATAGGTGAATAGCAAAACGGTGTGTTGTCTGCAACGGTATTTTTGGTTATAGGCCTATCCCTTCGATGCTTCAAGGTGCCTGTAGCGCAGTGTAATCGAGAAGGATCCACGTGCAATTCTGTGGCGCGTTTGTTGCCGCCTGTTCAATGACTATGTTCTTCAACTTTTTCTTTTTTCGTTTTTTTTTTGCGAGAGGATAGACAATATTTCGCGCATTTGAGAGAACGAATCGAGGAGTGGAAACGGGCAAACAGGAAGAACGGCAAGAGGCGGGTTTCGAACGCAGCATGCGATGATGTTTTGAAACATGCATTGAGCTTTTTCAGAACCACCTCGATTTAGTATTTCCCAGAACAAGCGGTAATCACTTCAAGATCACTCACACATGCTACCAAATTTCAACTTACGTACGATGACAACATAAGTACGCGTGTACTCTGCCAAAATTCTGAAAACCGCTGAGCGCGTAAAAGGCCCCCATGAGAAAACGGCCACTTTATTAATGATATCGTGGGATGCTAAACAATGGAAGTCGCTTTTGAATGAACGAGTAAAATGGTAAGGCGTATATATTTTGTCAGACTTGTGTTGTGTACGTTGTGTGCGGAGAATTTCGCATAAATTTTGCATGAAACACAATTTTCAGAATGAGATTCCACGTAAAGGAAGATGTAAAGGTGTAAAAAAAGCTAGAAATCGCTAGAAAAAAGCTACAGCGCATTTAATTTCTAGAGTAAGAAATGTTTTACTGTTGCCATTCACTATATCGAACCCGGGATGATATCTCCGTAACACAAAATGATAGAAATATAATTTTACGGGTAAGCAGCACGAAAATAAATCAACGTTTATTTCGTGATACTGTGATGTCCAGAAAATTTTTGTATGTGACAAAACATGCGCGATACCACCTTTTTCATCAAAATAACGAGAATCTGTCCGTAGTGAAGAAATGGCCACTCGCACGATTATAACTATTTTACTTACTACGTTTAGTTATAACTTTTACTTACTACGTTTAGTTATTCAACTAAACTGCATATCTCAAAAGGGCACCGCGAGTGCTGGGTGGAACACGTGGAAGGCGGTGGCACTGGCAAGAACGCCCGTACGCGTGGCACGGCATCTCGAACTGGAAGTCGATGCGGATGGGTGCCGTAGCCCATAATCATTTGCGTGAGCCACGATTTCGCTATCCACCCTTTCCACTGCGCATCCAGCCACTCTTAAGATGTTAGTGAATAGATGATGACGACAAACAAAGTTTGATTACGCAAGGGCCACTTACGGCCAAAGAGCGTCGACGCGAGTTGGTGAATCAACTTTCCTTCGCATATTCCAGGTGGCATCTCCGGTGACTCCTTCGCGGATCCAACCCAAATGGGCGTCGCTGAGCCACTCCTGGAAGGCTTCGGCAACGAGGGCAGTGTTACCGCCAACTGCGATATCAGCAGCGCCGTTCTGGCTGCAGACACCGCGGCAGGGTTCAGTGTGGCTGACTTCGAGCTGCATCCAGAGACGACACACGCGTTGACGGAAGACAAGGCAGCGCAGAACCACTCGGGAAACATGTCTTGCGCCGCCGCACCAGACGGCGACTTGCTGCAGATCGCATTCGGGTCGGCCGTGGAAGACTTGACGCCACCCTCTTCCCTGGTCGACTGCCGGGACAGCGCGCTGAGCGACTCCGTGCAAAGCATGTTCGTCGAGATGTGCTTTCCCAGTGGCTTGCAAGAGGGCGAACTGTGAACACAAAACGTCGATGGACGGTCTCGAGATCATACGTTCGAGGCGTTTCAACGATCTCAAGAAAGTCGCGTTGCGCCGAGAGGGCCATCGAATCATATGCTTGCTGGACGCTGTGTTAAGGACACTGCTGGTCACCGCGACATATTGCTTCCACCCTGCAGTTGCGACTATAGTGTGGGCGTAGGTGAGCGCAGGGCCTTTCGTCCCCGGCTTTGCGGGGTCAAAGGCCGAAAATAAACTGTTATTGGAATGAAACATCAATCTTCCTCGGTCGCCATTTTAGTCAAAAACCTACGTGGTCATAACCCTACACATTAAGAAGTGATGGGACTGGCGCAACAGAGTAATGCTACGAGGCAGACTTGGCACCCCTCCTCAGATAATTAGTGAGCGGCCTCCTTTCCTCTGTGTGCATGCCCATGGTGGGAACAAGGGTGAAAAGACCTTGATGCAAAATATTCACTGTGCTTCTGTTTAAGCTTGTGATGCTAGAATATTGGTTCATCGGCAGCTTTTGGTTCACGACGTTGCAAGCAAAAGAGTGGAATCCAGTTTAGTGCACGCCACGCACCTAAGCGCGGCTTCAATGTCTGCAGTGCTACTCACCTTTCAGAATGAAAGGGGCTCACCTCTTTGCTGTCCCCATACGTCTTACACCATTCATGATGCGGTGATTTGCGACAGATCCTCACTTAATGGATGCCTAATGATGTATGACGGTCTCATTTCTGATCAACTTTATCAAAATTGTTACCTCATATATTAACCAAGCAAGTGCGACGTTAGTCACAGCCATTCCTGGACTGAAAATCGTAAAAAAAAACGGTAATCATCAGAGTATATATTTCTGTGGTTCTACTTTGGATGAAATGTAAAACTGCGCTCCGCTTCAGACGACGTTTAGCCGCGTTGCTCATTTTTCTGGCCACTGGTGCACCAGATAGCGTGCCATAGTGAGCTCTTGGAGCACCCATTGTGAGATCAGACTGATATGTTGTACCACGCACGGAAGGTCTCACTTGATCTTATACATTCCTTATTCTGAACGTGCTGTGTAATGTTCGACAACGTAACAGAGAATGTTCGTTCATAGTGTGTGACGGGATGCATGGAGGGTGGGAGGAGGGAGGCTGTATGGCAATGGGGAAATGAACGCAGGCTGATTCCAAGTGCTAAAATTCAAGAGTAAAATCATTAACGATAGAGTACCGCCCCCTGAATAGAGCGATATGTGGCTCAGCAAAGTGACTGTCGTTCATATACGGTATCGCAAGTTCTCGCCACAGGCGGGAAGCACGGGGAACACACTCGTGCTCGGTGTGCCTTTAGTGAAGAGAAGGACATCAAACAAATAAGACCTCATAAAAGGAACAATAAAAAAGGCACAATTCAATGAGAAAGAATACACAGTATAGAAAGAAACACCCAACCAAATCAAAACAGGCCGACATAAACTGGTTGTTCATTTTGGATGGGCTTTCTGCCGCAATGTAATCTTGCTAAATATGCTCCATTGGCCACCTGCTGGAAACAGCTGTGAAAGTGAGCCTCTGACGGAGTGGAGAAAGAGTAGGCAAACGACAAAAATGCATACACGTGTATGAAGTCACGCTCGCGTGCACCCTTCCGCGCACGTTTCGTCGGAATCGGGATCGAAACAACTCGACACGTGCTAGCAGATTGTTCTGTGTGTTTTCAACCATCTGGCTGCGCAGATTCACTCAGCTGGAGCCGGCACTATGTGCGTCCTTGATGCATCCGCTCTATACTTACCACTATAGCGGCTGATATATAGCCATATCGTTCCTGGTATGAATCGCCTCAGATGGTTAATTCGCCTACAAAGCTCAACCGTGGACGATCCTATAGCTATGATGCTACTTGATCGTACGGTTGAGGGAGGGGCTTAAAAGTGAAAGAAGCAACGACATTTCTTCGACAGTTATAGGTTTTCTAACTATTTCAGGCTAATTTGTGCCCCCCCCCCTCTCCCTCCCTCCACGAAGCAAGCAATAGGGTCTTGTTTGCTGGAACCTATACATGCGACCTATCGCTGAAGCGAATTGCGTTCTCCCCGACAAGAACCCTGCTGGAGCTTTCACGTGTGCGAGATTTAAAGCTGTCATTTTTTTTCTCTCGCTCTCTTCTCGATTATTATATGTTTTCGCCATCGTAGTTGCACAATATCTCAAACAACCTTTCGTGGGGACACTCTAAGCGAATGGGTAAGCCATCTGAATTCAAACGTTCACCTTCGATGGCCTTCCCGTTCCCTAAAAAAAAAAAAAAAAGAGGGAAACGAGTGAGCAAGATGTCAATAAAATTAAGGCAGCCCCGCTCCCGCCTTAGTGGTGCCAAACCCGAGGGAAGTGTGGAGCAGGGCAGGCTTTCCAGTTTCTTTTCTGTTTTCCCGCTGCTTCCTCATCTCTTTCTTTCTTGCCCCCTTTTCCAGTTATTTTTCTGTTTCTTTCTTCATTAACAATTTTTTATTTCTTTCACATTTCTTTCTCTCTCTTTCTCATATTCTCGCATGCTTCCTCTTTCAATTTTCATGTGTGGTTTGTGTTGTAGAGTTTCTCTAGTCATAAGCACTTAATGGTATTCAAGGCGCAAGAAGAACAAGGAAAAAGTTGGCCCCGTACCTGCATGGTAATCTGCAAATGTCGTCGAAAGACGATAGTCTTGCGTCTGGAGAGATTGAACAAAACGTTTATTTGATGTTCTGCGCAAGAAAATTGTTGAATGGTATTCTGGAGGCGCTGCGTTAGAGTGCCTCGAGCGTGCAGCGGTAGCGAACGAGCGCACTAAGTCACGTCACACGTGAGACAAGAGCGCCATCTGGCAGTTATCTTGTACAACGAAACGCACGGCTCTGAGACGGGCGTGCATGCTCGTCTCAGAGGTGATAAGGTGTACAACGCAAGGCGACGGGTAGGTGCCACCACCGTGTCGTCTTAGCAATGCGTCGGAAACGCTCCCCTTTTCGTGCAAGCGTTGGATGGTCAGCGCCGCGTGATAAACGCTACGGTCCGTAGAATAACTTATGCATGCCTTTTCTAGTAAAAGACGCACATACAGAAAATATACGTGTTGTTTTGGTGCCTCAGATATGCGCGATAATTGCTTTTTAGTTGGCAATCGCACGAGTATGAACACTCAACCTTGAGCAACATAAGTGGGCGCTGCGGATTGGGTCAGCCATTTGGGATATGCGCTCGGGCCGTTTAAAGTACCTGGTACCAATAGGGGGGACAAACAGAGAAATGGACAGACAGACATACCAAAATTTTTTGCGTTGAAGGTCGCCAAGAAAGATTGTCGTCTTTAAAAAACTGTGGTGCGAGTGCGTGCTCAGTACAGCTGGGGGTGGTATATGCGGTTTTGTCTGCGTTACGCCGTACGACAGCCCGGCCGTGTTAAGTGCACCGCACTTAGAACTTGTCAGGACTGATGCGCCGCTTTTTTTTTATTCGGGTAAATAGCAGGACGTCCACAAGGACGTCCTGCTATTTAGTTGTCTGCAAGAGAAAAAATAAATTAAGCCAATACTGACGCTTGTAATATCGCTAGCTAACACTGACGACCAATAGCAACGCACACGCAAACAAGATGTCCGAGTTACACGCTGTAATATCTGTGGTCCTCAATTCCTGCCCCGGCAGATGCCATACCTGTTGACGCCCACGGTAATCCTTGAAAGGTTGTTTCCCCCCGATTTGAGAAATAAGAAATGCGGCTTCCTAATATGAATGCCAACACCAACTTCAAGTGAGCGGAAGCTATTCGATTGCTGTTAAATGTGTGAGAGTTTTGGCGTCCTTCATGATTAGCGGTTTATTTATTGTAAAAGAGACAAAAAAACAACAAAAGCATGTGACAAACTGCATGGCATTCCTCTCCAATGCACAACCAGTGCCAGCGTTCTCCTCCTATTGCAGTGCACCCTGAATAATCGCGGGTCGGCAAATAAAACCGTTGTTTTGGTTGTTGCTGTTACAGCACGCGACAGATGGAAACAAAAGGTGTTCTTTGTTCGGGTTGGAAGCCAATAAATGTTAATTTTCGCCTTAGTGACGTATTTTTTTTTCCATTTGGAAATTTTTCATTTACATACTTCATGAGTGATATCCCGATTTCTTCGTACAATGGCGTCGAAAGACGTCTCACGTATACGCGGACCTTGAAAACAGCCAGTGAATGAATAACTCGATTTCTCGTGTTGTACGTGCCAAAATCACGATATGACTATGATTAGCGGAGGACAACGGAAATTCCTACCGTCTGGTGTTCTTTAACATGCAATCGCGCAGTGCGCGCGTTACCACTGACATGCTACCGCCACGGCTGGAATCGAACCCGCGACCTTCAGCCTAGCGAAATCGAGGCGAGCCCGAGCTATACCTACGCTGCGTTTGCACCAGTAAAAACATCCCTGTCACGTACGCATTCGTGCGTAGGAGCGGAATGGTCCTCTTGCTGACACGCGACACGTAAACACGCTCTAACGGACCGGCGATAATGACCACGCAGAGTTTTACACCGCGCTTACGAAACTATGTGAGCACCAGCCAGATCTGCCACGTGTGGCTCGAATGGTAGTTGCACCGGCACCTGTGCGTACACTGTGCGCTCAGCGGTGCGGTGAAAGCAGTGACGGGAAATATCGGTCGAGGCTCTCGCCGCGTTTAGCGGTGGGCGCAGCTTTGACCTCCAAGCGTTTGCAGTGAACTGTGAAATTCGAACGTCGTGTGCAGACGGTGCGGGCGTCAATTGCACCGCCGCAGGGAAAGAAACGCGCGCGTTTGTTCGCTCGAGACACGAAGATCACGTGCAAGCTTGAGTGGGTCACGTGAGACGCCGATAGAGTGATAAAAAAAAAGAAAATCGTGGGCAATTATGCACTATGCTTGCGGTGCGAGTACTGGAAACAGCGGAGCTGGTAGCCTTCCCCTCTTGCTCACCCTTACTTCTCTCTCCCGCTCTCGTGTTATACCATACATGGTTATCAATCAATCAATCAATCAATCAATCAATCAATCAATCAATCAATCAATCAATCATAAAACTAATTATTTAACGTGTCCTGGTACAACATGCAGGAGGTCTTAGTGTAGGCACACGCAAAAATAAAACAATTGAAATAAACACTAAAACAGTAAATAAAACAACAAAGTAATATAGTACGTTATATCGTCTTCCCTCGTCCTTTTTCTTCTTCCCTTCCATTTTCCACCTCCTTGTTATGCTCTTTGCATGGCTATGGCACGTTAGAAACTGCTTGGCACATATCCGCCTTGTTTTGTACGGACGACCCAACCAGATGTCTTTCTGGTTAACCTCGCTGCCTTCTCCCCTTTGTTGCTTCCTTCCTTCCTGCATCCCGGATGTTATTTTTCAAGCTTAAAAAACTCCCAACTCAATAGACGGCTTCAATACTGCGACAGTAGCAACAAGCTTTGTACCCCAAAAGTTACACCATGCTCCCACTAAAGGGAACCATGTGAGGGTGCGAAGCAGCGCTGGTGTTCACTTGTGCTTCCCTTAGTTGTTTACATTTGTATGCTTCCGCGTATGTTTCATTTGTGGGGGGAGTTCCGTATATCTTGTGTACCGTACCCCCCTCCCGTTTATGTGTGTTACCGTGTGAGTGGCGCAAAGTGAACACCCTGTGCTGCTAAAAGAGTGCAACGGCGCGAGCGAGCGCAGCATTATATGGAAGACGGGTTCGAATTTATGCAGCGCCGTTCACCGTCCTAGCGGAGAGAGGGCAAACTTACGTACTCTTCCCAAATCGATTCGAAAACAATGGCATGCTTTGCTCGTGGCCGCAATAATAGCACGCGAAATTCGTAAACCATGCGTTACACCACATAAAATCTACACCACACCTCCGCAGTTCCGGCCCCGCTGGACCAAATATGGTGGTGGGCCAGACGGTCGCAGCACCTTTCCCGTTACATTGACATTGAGCTAATCTCGAGTGATATACGCTGTCTTTGCTTATCGTTCTGATTTACACTCGTTCCCCCTACCTAGCAAGAGGTTATAAGAATCGCCGGACAACGAAACAATAAAGGTGGCACAGTTCGCACTAGTGCGGATGATGCATCCCTCTCCTTTCCTTTCTTGACGCCTTGTACTTGCGGCACCTGGCAGGCACTTCCCGGCTGTGGACTAAACTGCACAGAACCGGATCGTAACCCGTGTGCTCGAGATACTAATGCAGTCGCCTTCGTCGTTTCACACGTGCTTCTCGGGCATACCCAACCGAGCGTGAAATCGCGAAGCTCGCACCACTCTTTGCAAGAGCTCGTCAGTGCTCACTGGTTCTCGCGAGAAACATCCCTCACAGCGCGTCACGCCTACTCGCTCCATTCACACGAAACGAGCTCCCACACTGCGCACACACAGACGCGAAGAACCTCGCTCCGATTACACGCAGCAGTTGGTGCGCGACAAAAAGCCTGCGGGTAATCCACGCGCATCTCGCACTCGGGCGTACACCTTGCGTGCAGGAAGTTTACGCGCGCATCAGGACGTCCAAGGCGGCGCAACCGTTAGACAGGCCTGTGACGTAGTGCGCGCCGCTGCGCAGGTGCGGTTCTGAACGCGCGCACGTCTATACATTCGATTACGAGGATGTACGGACGGGCTCTCTTTCACGAAGAGCCACCGGTGGCAAAGAAAAGCTCATCACTTTTGTTCTCTGCAGTATTACGACTGCAGTATACTGTAGATAAGTTTTCGAGGCCTCCGAATCGCTTCCTCTCCGCCTGGAGCATACGTGAGGGTGTTGGGATGGATGGAGGGCAGCGCAAGTTATCACGTAACAATTAATAAATGGTGGCCCGTCAAGTGAAAAAAAAAAGAGAGAAAGAAAAGAGTGAGATAGAGAGGAGAAGAAATTCGAACAGCAGGATGCAGATTTACATGGTGAGGAGACAAACGTCATTTTCTCGAGTGTAAAAAGGGACGAATTATGCTTTCTGCTAACAAGTGTAATGAATGCCGATTTAGTGATGGCTATTTCGCTCGACGAGTTTAAAATTTCAAACACACAATATTTCTGTTACGAATTGTCAAAAACAAGTGCCGGTTCGGCTTTTGTCACGAGTGTTAAACATGCGTTGTGCCGTGGATCAGAGATTCGTGAATGCAGACACATGCCAGAGGAGATCATGGGTCATACCTCGAGGATGGCTAAATAAACAGCATGTGTCTTGGCTGAAAGGCGGTCGTCGAATGAATTGGCAACGATAAAAATAAGGGTGCAAATAATGAGTATAATGACAGAAGAATTCGTGTTACGATAATTAAGAAATTTGTCCAACTCAAGGCTCTTCACAACGTTGGAGTCGGGCTGATGGATGTGATGATGATGATGAACAAACTTTATTTAATTAGCAGAAAGATCCTCCTCCCCGATGGAAAAATTTTTTTTTGTCACGGCACAACATCAGAGACTTGCTTGTTCATAGGAGTGAAAAACTGCCCCCACCCCCACCCCATTTTTTACTGCCTCATATTAATCGGATGGATTATAGAGCACATTCAACAAGCATCCTTAAATAAAAATGGTAGCCTACCACTACCCCTCAATAGGAAGGTATGCAACAGCTGCATCTTACCAGTACTTATGCCCCGCCACAGTGGTCTAGTGGCTAAGGTACTCACTCGGCTGCTGACCCGCAGGTCGCGGGTTCAAATCCCGGCTGCGGCGGCTGCATTTCCGATGGAGGCGGAAATGTCGTAGGCCCGTGTGCTCAGATTTGGGTGCACGTTAAAGAACCCCAGGTGGTCAAAATTTCCGGAGCCCTCCACTACGGCGTCTCTCGTAATCATATGGTGCTTTTGCGACGTTAAACCCTACAAATCAATCAATCAGTCAATCAATCAATTAGCAGTACTTACCTACAGAGCAGCAGCCTGGAAGCTTACAACGAGGGTTCACATTAAATTGAGGATAACGCAGCGAGCAATGGAAAGGAAAATGATTTAAGGGAGATGAATAGAGGAACGTGGGGCAGGGAACAAACGGAGTTTAAGGATATCATAGTTTAAATCCAGAAGAAATGAACATGGGCAGGGCACGTAGCGCGTAGGCAGGATAACCATCGGTCATTGAGGATAACTGACTGGATTCCAAAAGAAGGTGAATGCGTGAGGGGGAAGCATAAAATCAGGTAGGCAGGTGAGGTTAAGAAGTTTGCAGGTATAATGTGGCAGCAGAAAGCACGGGATTGAATTAATTTATTATTATTATTGTTATTATTAGGATGATAATGACGATCATGAAGATGATTAATGGACGTACGAAATCATGACACTGCCAGACATCGCGCGCATTTACTGTATTTTCAGAGTTCGCTGTGGTGGATCAGTGGTTACGGCACTCATCTACTGACCCGAAAGTAGCGGATTCATTCCCTACCAAGGTGATCGCATGTCGGTGGAGGCGAGAAGCCCGTGTACTGTGCCATGTCAGTAAATGGTGAAGAACTCCAGATGGTAGAAATTTCGGGAACCCTCCACTACAGCATGCATGCCTCATAAACATATCGTCGTTTCGGCACGTAGAACTTCAGATATTATTATATTGTTTATCGAGTGTTCAAAAGCATTATACATCTTAAGAAATATCGAGCGTGAATTGATTCAGGAATAGGGAACGGAACCAGTGCCCCCTTTTCCAGTTCACTCAAAGAAAAAGCCTTCAGCAACAAAAGATTTACTTCAGTGGGCACGTCATTCGTAGGCACTTGCAGGCCCATGCCTGCCGAAGGAAAGCTTTTAGTGCTATAGCAGATGTTTCAATGAGCGAACGTGAAAAACGTAGCACTGGTGGTACCCCTCCCCCTTCCCTCTTTGTAGTAACGTCATAGTTGGTGCTAGAAGGTTCTTAGGATGTATGTACCAAAACCAGCTCGTCTTATACGGTGTTAAACTTGGATTATGCCACGGTATGGCTTGGGAGCAATTGTGGCGTAGTGGGCAATGAACATGTCGACGCAACTGCTCAGTCTGCAAACAAAGATAGCATGGAACACCCCATCCTTTTCCCGAGAGCAGATGTAGCGATGAAAATCTGGGAGTTTGCAAGTGGAGCCGCAAGATGCTTACGAAAGACGTCAAGTTTGCAGCGCGCACGCCTACACCGACTGAATCCGTCTCGACTCCGCCATATATCTGGACTCTTTCGGCTCGAGACAACGGTACTTTGTCGACCACGACTTGGTGACACCTTCTTGAGATCTTTTGATTTCTCAATCGACATAGATGACAGTGCTGCTTGCAACCTACCGAGGACACTATTGAAGATGTTCTTTGCCACTGTTCTTGCTGCAGCCTGAGCGGACTGTCGCTCGCGGCAGTGTTGGCCAGTCTTGACGGCAGGCCTCTGTTTCAAAATAAAAAGAGAAACAATACTATACTGTCTACCCCGGACTATCGTCTCGCCGGTAATCTCTCAACTCTTCATAGAATTTTTTTTACGAATCAACACGCTGTTAGGCACACAATAACACTCCTGTTCCCCACCTTTTCTCTGTAGAAAATCTGATGTTTCCATCCCCGTTATCGTGCCTCCCTTCCCTTCAACTGCATCTCTCTTTGTGAGAAAAAAGAAACCGGATGCGATGGCGCTGGTCTCGGTCCTGCCTGTCCGTGTAGCCTGTTCTTCTAGCATTTCTCTTTCTGCCTCATTGATGAAAATACATACAACGTCGAATTCTCAACAATCGCCAACCGTGAATCGGAAGTACCGTGCATTACGCTGAGAGGGCACGTGCGTCTTGTCGTTCGCGTAAAAAAGTACTGCCGCGCAAGGATAGCATCTACAGAGAATAGTTACTACCTTACCCCGTGTTGTCCTCTCACATGGTACACAGCAGTAATAGACGTGAGTACAAGTGCGTTCTGGTGTGTGCCGTTGTGCGGGTTTATGCGCACCGCGTGTGTACAACCTAACAGAACAGTTACATCAATATACACAGTGCAGATCGAAAGGCCGTTGGCGAGTCAAGCATTTCCTGGCGTTCAAGGAAGCTTATGCCACGGACAGTTGGGGTGATACGGCGCTTTGTTGTCTGTTAGCTTTGGAAATAGTGGAAGTGGTGGTGTATTCATACAACTCGTCAACCGTAAATCTCACTCAGATATATGCTGGGATGTGCGTGTGGTTAAGCGTAGTAAATGGACAACGCACATTATTTTGACATTCCGTGTTATGGGCGCATGATCGACCGATGGTATAGAGATCCAAGGTTGCCCGTTGCCGTCATTGTCAGTCAGGTTCATGGAAATCGGCTCCTCGGTGTTACGGCGCCGGAAGCGGACGTGTAACGCACGCTTTCGCACGCGTTGATGTGCCTGGTTCGGGCTAATCTGCATAGAGTACGTTTTGGCTCCCTCGCACTGCCATCAACACTATGAGTGACAAACAAGACGAGATTGTTGTCGCTGGTGCATCGATCGGCACGGTAACGGTGAAGCTCAGCTGGAGCGCTAAAGGTAAGTCATATCTTTCTGATCAGCGCGCCATAAACTGTGATGCATGACCTGTGTCCTATAATCAACATTAAGATAGCAAAGCCATAGTTGTGGTAACGCGAATGATAGCTTTTTAAGACACAGTGAACTTGTATGAGCAACAAGGATTAAGAATAAATTATGCAATATCAGCAGCTGATCACAATCAAAATGACATTTTAAGGATGACTTAGAATATGCAGCCATTAGTGGACAGGAACATTGCGTGTTGCGGAAATATGATGGCCCTTGCTTTCATCTAAAGGGCTGCTCTGCATCACTTTCAGAGCAAGTAGAGTTTGGTTCTACTTACCACACGCAATGAGCAATGGACATTAACGACAATAAATTTCTGATATTTTCGGTACTTTCTCAGTAGATTGGCATTTCACGTTTTTGCGTTTCTTTGGGGACAGCGTTTTGCCTAAACCCGTAAGCAAAGGCTAGCTTAGTGTTGTCGATTGATCACATGTGTCTTTTCCCAGTTGTTGTGTTCTCTTCTTGCAGACACCAGAACAACATTACAAGGCAGACGCTCAGGAGGCACCACAGATTTGAGTGAAGAATCACGCAGCCGGGCAGCGTTCTGCGCCTGCCAGAGAAAAGGACACCATGGACAATGTGACTCTTCATTCGTCGGCCGAACTAGTGGCCCGATTCACGCCGTACGATTATGCTGTGTTCGTTTGCGCTCTGCTGGGCTCGGGCGCGATCGGTCTGTACCAGGCATTTGCCGGCGGTTCCGGAGGCAGTCAGTCACTGCAAGAAATGTTGACCGGTGGAAGACGACTGCCCACCGTGCCCGTCGGTACGTCGCTTATGGCGAGCTTCATCTCAGCTGCCTATCTGCTCGGCAACGCATCAGAGATTTACACGGACGGCACCATGTACTTTATGGTGTTCCTTTCGTACTTTCTGGTGATTCCGGTCACGGCACATCTGTACATGCCTGTCTACTATAATCTCAATGTGTGCACTGCCTACGAGGTGAGTGATCCCATTGCTTCGGCTATAGTGTGAACTATGGAACTTGCCACAACAAGCCTTTAAAAGAGTCGCACCGAAGATAATTAGTGCTGTCATTATTTGCAGTACCTGGAGCTGAGGTTCAATCGACCGATAAGGTTCATCGCGGTGGCGATGTTCACCGTACAAATGGTAAGTCCGTAATTTCGTCGTCGTCATCATCATCATCATCATCATCATCATCATCATCATCATCATCATCATCATCAGCCTGACTCCGTCCACTGCAGGACAAAGGCCTCTCCCATGTACCACCAGTTAACCCGGTCCTGTGCTTGCTGCTGCCAATTTATACCCGCAAACTTCCTAATCTCATCTGCCCACGTAACCTTCTGTCTCCCCCTAACCCGCTTTCCTTCTCTGGGTATCCAGTTAGTTACCCTTAACGACCAGCGGTTATCCTGTCTACGCGCTACATGCCCAGCCCATGTCCATTTCTTCTTCTTGATTTCAGCTATGATATCCTTAAACCCCGTTTGTTCCCTAATCCACTCTGCTCTCTTCTTCTCTCTTAAGGTTACACCTACCATTTTTCTTTCCGTTGCTCGCTGCGTCGTCCTCAATTTAAGCTGAACCCTCTTTGCAAGTCTCCAGGTTTCTGCTCTGAAGTACCAGAAAGATACAGCTGTTATATACCTTTCTCTTGAGGAATAGTGGAAATCTACCTGGCATAATTTCAGAGTGCTTGCCAAATGTGCTCCACCCCATTCTTATTCTTCTAGTCACTTCAATCTCGTGGTTCGGCTCCGCGGTTATTACCTGCCCTAAGTAGATATAGTCTTTTACAACTTGAAGTGCACTATTACCTATCTCGAAGCGCTGCTCTTTTCCGAGATTGTTGTACATTACTTTCGTTTTCTGCAGATTCATTTTAAGACCTACCTTTCTGCTCTCCTTGTCTACTCTCCTTGTCTAACTCCGTAATCATCAGTTGCAATTCGTCCCCTGAGTTACTCAGCAATGCAATGTCATCGGTGAAGCGCAGGTTACTAAGGTACTCTCCATTAACTCTTATCCCTAACTGTTCCCATTCAAGGCTTCTGAGAACCTCCTGTAAGCACGTGGTAAATAGCATTGGGGAGATTGTGTCCCCCTGCATTACACCCTTCTTGATTGTATTCTGTTGCTTTCTTTATGAAGCACTATGGTAGCAGTTGATCCCCTGAAGATTTCTTAGAGGATGTTTATATATACTTCATCGACGCCCTGATTCCGCAGTGTCTGCATGACGGCTGATATTTCTACTGACAACAAACGCCTTCTCGCAATATATGAAGGCTATGTATAGTGGTTGGTTATATTCTGAACATTTCTCTATTACCTGATTGATAGTATGAATGTGGTCGATTGTTGAGTAGCCTGTTCGAAATCCTGCTTGTTCCTTTGGTTGATTGAATTCTAATGTTTTCTCCACTCTGTTAGCAATTACTTTTGTAAATAGCTTGTATACTACAGAGAGCAAGCTAATCGGCCTGTAATTCTTCAAGTCCCTGTCATCTCCTTTCTTATGTATTAAGATGATGTTAGCGTTCTTCCAAGACTCTGGTACTCTTCCCGTCAGGAGACACCTCGTAAACAGGGTGGCTAGTTTTTCTAACACAATCTGTCCTCCATCTTTCAGCAGATCTGATGTTACCTGATCCTCACCAGCAGCTTTGCCTCTTTGCATGCTCTCCAAAGCTTTTCTGACTTCTATCATTACTGGTGGGGTGTCATCTGGGTTACTGCTAGTTCTTATAGTATTAAAGTCGTGGTTGTCCCGGCTACTGTACAGATCTCTGGAAAAGTCCTCCGCTATTTTAACTATTTTATCCATATTGGTAGTTATTTTGCCTTCTTTGTCCCTTAGTGCATACATCCGATTTTTGCCTATCCCAAGTTTCCTCTTCACTGCTTTGACGCTTCCTCCGTTTTTCAAAGCGTGTTCAATTCTGTCCATGTTATACCTTCTTACGTCAGATACCTTACGCCTATTAATCAACTTCGAAAGTTCTGCCAGTTCTATTTTGTCTGTTTCACTTGAGACTTTCATGATTTGACGCTTTCTAATGAAATTCTTCGTTTCCTGGGAAAGCTTGCCAGTATCCTGTCTAACTACCCTGCCTCCAACTTCCACTGCACACTTCGTAACGATACTCGTCAGATTATCATTCATTGTAATTGCGCTAAGGTTGGTTTCCTCACTAAGAGCCAAGTACCTGTTCTGAAGCGAAACTCTGAATTCCTGTACTTTCTCTCTAAGTGCTAGCTCATTAATCGGCTTTATGCGTATCAGTTTCTGCCGTTCCTTCGTCAAGTCTAGGCGAATTCGAGACCATACCATTCTATGGTCACTGCATCGTACCTTGCCAACCACTTCCACATCCTGCACGATGCCTGGGTGTGCACTCATTATAAAGTCTATTTCGTCCTTATTTTCGCCATTAGGGCTCCTCCATGTCCGTAATTTATCAAAACTTAAAACCTTACTAAAATGCAGTAACTTTTCACGTCACGCTCAGATACTTCTAGATTCGGCAAACCTATTAATAGCACGTTAAAGCGGCGCTAAAATGAAATAACGTAGTCTTTTAAACAAATATTATTCTTTATAACTGTATACGGCCGTTTATTTCGCTATCATACGTTTACTAATAAAACATGAAAAGATGCTCACAATTTTCAGATTTCACACCAAAATTATGAATGCCACCGTGGTGTCACAGATTTCAAAGGGTTCTTTTAAGTTTCAGCCACACTGGGTCTCGAAAACTTGCCGAACTTTTGTACGTTCTATCTCTGCTCCCTAAGAGAATAATGCACTTCATGTTAAGCGATTAAGATGTATGTAAGGCCCCTATAGTAGACGTGGTCATGAACGTTCGCAGGGCTTCAGGGGGACCGACGGGTCGCCACAACGACCACCTCCCTACACTCTTAATCAGGTCCCGCTCAAAATGCTGGACATAACCAGGAAACCAGAAATATTTTGCCTGTATTGCTGGATATAGCCGGAATTTCAGCAGGGCCTGATTGATAATGAAGTGTGTCAATGTATAGGGCTTACTTCTACCCCCTCCTATTATGCAACCACGCAGGGGGTGGGCGGCCCACTCTCCATGCCCACGCCTATAGACGCAATAAAAATATATGACGTCACAACAACTTCTTGTGGGAACTTCAAGGTGGCGTCGGCATCCGGACTTTATTTTCCGCATTTTCAGCATGCCGCATAAGACACCTTCTCAAAGCGAAGTCATTTATTATTTTTACGCAATGAAACGTTGTTACAGGAAAATATACAGACGAGGGTTCTATAGTCGATGACTGCATCGGGACCCTCGGTTAATAATAGATAGCAAGAAGTAAAAAAAGTGGCAAAAACTGTGAGCAAATTAACGAAAAAGGTATTAAAAACAATTCATACACAAAGCTAAATACATAGACCGAACACAGTGACAAAGTACAATAACTGAGGAAAAAAAACTAACAAAACTAATCTAGAGGGGTGCTTTTGGTATTTTTAAACGATAATTTAGAAATACGTGAAAAAAAATCGTTTTTCATGTTCCTTTAGGTAAGCGTGATTCCCCACAACGGCATGCTTCATATTTGTGCCATCGTTTTGGAACGCGAAACCCCGGCAATTATTCCGATATTCACCATGTCATGGCGCGGCACCGAGATTGTGCGTAATACGCGAAAAGTTTGACGTGTAGAGCTCACGTCCCGAAATATCCTCTCTGTTTTGCTCCCTGATCCAGGCTCTCTACTTGAGTGTGTCTCTCTACGCACCAGCCCTAGCGCTATCGAAAGGTAAGTCAAGAAGTTTTTATCGTTTTAACAAACCCGACGAAAACACTTTTGTTAGGCTTGCACCTTGTCTTCGAAATACTTCGCTGTGTGAACATTGGGATTATTTTGTACGAAAAGCACAAGGAGCAATATAAAGGTAGCCTGTCATTGAGTGCATGATGCTGTTAAATATAGATTACAAGAAGTGGCTCTTTTTTCAGCTGTATTTTTGTTTGAAACCTAAAATTTGATGAACCGTTAACGTCACCTTAAGTCACCAAAATCTTACTTATAAGGATGTTAAATCATCGTGTGAGTAGCCGGAATAGATAGAAAAAATATGTTTTTTTTCGAAAGCTTTTAGTAGCAGATCAATCACTGAAACTACTTTCTCTCTTCTCTCGCAGTGATGGGAATGCCGTTATGGGCAGCTGTGGCTCTCCTCGGAATTGTTTGCACAGTTTATACAAGCATTGTAAGTACAATTATTTTTTTCACTGCAATGTTGCTGTCGATTTTATCGACATGAATTCCCCCTCCCCTCCCCATTTGGATCCGCCCGTGTATTTGTGTAAAAACGAGCATTTCCGGCGAGCATTTCTGTGAGAGTGTAGATAGGTTTCTAATACATTGATGGATGCTTCAAATTTCCTGTTTGCTATAGTGCATCCTCGTGAATTGCCAACAGCTCTGTGGCTACTAGCTAGGGTCTTGTTTCCTCATTGCCAGGTTCCTGTATGACAACGCATAATAAAGTATGAAAATATTTCGCCTGCCCCGCCGCGGTGGTCTAGTGGCTAAGGTACTCGGCTGCTGACCCGCAGGTCGCGGGTTCGATTCCCGGCTGCGGCGGCTGCATTTCCGATGGAGGCGGAAATGTTGTAGGCCCGTGTGCTCAGATTTGGGCGCACGTTAAAGAACCCCAGGTGGTCGAAATTTCCGGAGCCCTCCACTACGGCGTCTCTCATAATCATATGGTGGTTTTGGGACGTTAAACCCCACAAATCAATCAATCAATATTTCGCCACAGATGGCCTCTTTTTTTAGTATGCTTCCTGTTGTACTCAGTAATATAGAAATAGAAAGCTACAGCTTTGAAATGGTAAGATAACGTTTCCCGGTTCGCTATCATGTACGAACGTCTTGATAACACTATTTCATGGTCACAATAGTGGCTTCCGTTTGTCAGACTACTGTCACATGATTACATTTGATCGCGCTCAGGTTGAGCTTACCCGATTTTTTTGGTTGCGATTGTCGATGGTCGTGGCTCAAGAATCTGTATTGAGTTCAGCTCAGCCTTAACACAGTAGGAGCCGTCACTGGGTTGATGACATTTGTCCAACTTGCCTAACCTGCTGTAAAATAAGCCCTTTCGGGGAAAAAAGTTTCTTTCTTTGCCTTGTGTGGGTCATTATGAGCAAATTACTATCATCAGCATTCTTCCGAAGTGTATGATGCCCTCAATACAAATCCATATTTTCAATATATGCCTAAATTTGGATGACATGTTTGAAGTGTACCTAAAGCTGCAGAAGTTAGTAGTTTTATTTCTTTCACGAGCAAGAAGGCTCAAGGGCTTCGGTCGTATGCAGGGCGGAATCAAGGCCGTGGTTTACACGGATACCTTCCAGTGCGTCGTCATGTTCATCGCCTTCATTGTGGTGGTCAGTATGGGCTTCAAGGAAGTTGGAGGATTCGAGAACGCCTGGAATATCGCCAAACAGGGAGGACGCATCGTGTTCAACAGGTGACATTTACCGCAACTTTTAACCTTGTAAAGAACATCTTTATCCCAAGAAAAATCACTCAATACTGCTCAGTACCAATTTAGAAAAAAAAAAAAGGGGGGGGGGGAACTAGCAAGAAGAAGTCACTTTGGGAAGATTTTTCAGAATTTACGCTGGTCGTGCACCAGCCAAGTTCAAAAAGAACTGGAAAGTAACTCCTTCTGTGCGCTTTTTCGATTCCATTGGCGCAGCTATAGCGCTTAGACGGTATTCTTCGGTGGACCGAAAACAATGGCGGGAGTTTGTTGTCATGATAATATAGGGAGTCCGATGAAACTAAGCGCAGCAGATGCATCAAGATAATGGAACATGTAATGTCGGCAAGAGAGTGACTGAGTGTCGTCGGTGGAAAAGCCGGTAATATCACCGGAATCTGAATCGAGAAGACGTGAGGTTGGTTTGATTTCAGGCTGGACCAGTAGTGCACGCAGAATCGTAATACTTCACTTGGTTGTATTAGCGAGAGAGAGAAAGAGAGAGAAAAGAAATGCTTGCAGGTTAACCAGGTTGTGCTCTATTTTCTACCCTACACTGGGAGAGGAGGAAGCGAAAGAATATGTAGAGTGAGAAGAAGTGGTGCAGCGTTGCACCTGTGACAAAAAAGAGAGTACGTTCACCGCGCATTGAAAACACCTGCAGGGCTATGGTGACATCGCTTGCATATAATACGATCCAGGTAACAACCAGCATAAAGCGGTTCGCAGGCTCTGTATTAATTAAGATAATAACTTAGTTAAGATAAGCGTACATACTACGATAACGTCGTAACCACACAGTGAGAATGGTAAGGCACTATGACTTTAGATAATATTGTCTGAAGGAATACAAATGACTACACAAAAAGGTATCACAAGGGGAATCTGTATGTGGTAGATGTTGTCCCTGAAAGGGTAAAATAATCAAGAGAACATCTTGCCGTTTCTTTCCAGTGCGAGCTACAAGCTGAACGTCCGCCATACCATCTGGGGTCTCGTAATTGGCTCTTGGTTCGCCAACTCTGCCAGCTACACGACGAACCAGATGATGGTGCTACGCTACCTCACCGTTAAAACTCTCACCAGGGCAAAAATGTGCGTGTTCATTCTGAATGTCTCGCTAGGCCTGAAACTATTGCATACAAACAGAAGCAAGTTATTCAACATCATCATCACTGCAGGGCAGAGACCTCTCCCATGTTCCACCAGTCAACCCAGTCCTGTGCTTTCTGCTATCACGTTATACCTGCAAACTTCTTAATCTCATCTCACCTAATTATCTAACTCGCTCTCGTGCGCTTGCCTACTCTTGAAACCTAGTCATTTACTCTTAATAACAAGCGATTCCTGCCTACGCACAACATGCGCGGTTCATTCCAATTTCTTCTTGATTTCAACTATGATATACTTAACCCCCCTTTATTTCTTGATATACTCTGCTCTCTTTCTGTATCTTGAAGTAACACCTCCCATATTCATTTCCATCACTCGCTGCGTCGTCCTAAACTTAAGTTGAACCCTCTTTGTAAGCCTCCAGGTTTTTGCTTCGTAAGTAAGTACCGGCGGGATTCAGCTGTTATATATACTTTCCTCTTGAGGGATAGTGGTAGATTACCATTCATGATTGCAGAATGATCGCCGAGTGCGCTCCACCTCATCCTTATGCTTCTATAGTATCTTTCACTCTCATTGTTTGGTTCCATGGTTACGACCTGTCTTATGTAGGCATATTCCTTTACAACTTCCGTTTTCTCGCCACCTATCGTAAAGCGCTGTCCTCTGCCGAGACGGTTGCACATTACTTTAGTTTTATGCGTATTATTTTTAGACCTATATACTGTTCTGCTTTTCGAGTCCAGTTCAGTAATAATGATCGGTAATTCTTACCTTGAGTTACTTATCGATGCAATGTCATCAGAAAATCACAGGTTACTGGGATATTCACCATTAACTCTAATCTTCAACTCTTCCAAATCTAGGACCTTGAAGAACTCCTGTGTACATGCAGTGAACAGCATGGGAGAGACTGTGTTTTCCTGTCTTTCTTTATTGAAATTCTGTCGCTTTCTTTATGGAACTATGAAGGCCGTAGATCCACTGTGATTTCTTTCAGTATGTTTTTGTAGGGTTCGTCGATGTCCAGATTTCGTAGTTCCTGCATCACTGCTGATATCTCGACTGAGTCAAACGCCTTCTCATAATCTATAAAGGCTATGTACAGGGGTCGGTTGTATTCCGTGCATTACTCTATCTCTTTATTGATAGTATGAATACGGACTGTTGTTGTCTCGCCTGTACGAAATCTCTGTCTCGCAATCAGTGACGGATTCTCATTTACGACAATTCGAACAGCACGCAACACTTCGATGCACTTGTGTGCCTCAACGTTTACGGCAAAAAGTCCCATCAACAACGCTTTGACTGCAGCAGTGCCAAGAGAACATCTATTTTTATGTACAGATGGAGATAATATAACATTTGAGAAGACTGAAGTGATTTCTGTTCACCTTTATACACAAACATTATTACCTGGTTTCTTATAATAATTATACAAAGTGGCAATTATTGGTAGAGCCGTGAGTTATTTATTTAGGTGCGTATATTTGGCGGCAGTATGGCACTCTGTTCTGACGTTCCTTTGAACAAGGATTTGCCTTACGCAGAGTGGTCTGGCTGAACCTGCCGTACTTGTGTCTAATCCTGCTGCTGAGCTGCCTCAGTGGTCTGATGATATACGCTCGCTACGCCACCTGTGACCCTTTGCTCACGAAAAGGATCGACACGACCGATCAGGTAGGTAGGAGTGACTCCTCTCTAAGGAGGTATTCTGTACAGAGCACGCAGACTGTCAGCGAATACTGGCGAATTGGAATACGTTAACTTGAGAGATTTAAGTTCGATAAGCTGAACAATAAATTATGCCTAAAAACATCCGGCAGAAGAGCTTTCTTCTACGATTGCTCGAGCTTTGCGACTGAAACCTTGCATGCTGTAGCATCTTTTTCAACTGCGTCCCCCTAAATAATTAGTTGTTTCTTATAGACTCCAAGTCCGAATACTTGCAAATACTTGTGTAACCTCCCTACATGTAAGACCGCAAAATTTTCCTCCTCAAGTAACGACACGTTACTCGAGGAGTAACATGGTAAAGGTTTCTTCGAGTCTTGATTTTATGAGCAGCATGGATAAATTAGAATTCATTGTTCTCAAGAAGACGGTAATCACGCTCAGATCTTAAATTATATAAACGCACGTCGTTCTTTTTCTTTTTTTTCTTGCAGATTATGCATTTTTTGTAAGTATCCGAGTCGCAACGCCGCACGAAGGCGCTTTGTTGACGTATAGAATATGGCGTGAACGATAGATCCAGTCAGAATGCTGGCGCTAAGGCGCGGCAGAATCGTGGCACTATAATTGCATGAATATTTCGAGGATACGGCTCTATGCTGTGCGCCAAGTTTAAGCAAGGCAAGCTGAGCAGAGATACAGCTTAGACAGCAAGCATTTGTAGTGGGAAACTTCCTAAGACAATGATTTAACTTATAAGGGACGTACGTTTGCGGAACAAGCTATACGCATCTGTCGAAACTTACGTGTGGGCGTTTTAGCAGCGTACATTTTCGTAGCAGCGTAGTTTTAGCAGTGGTACATTTTTGTCATAATCTGCGAGGATGGCATGAGCTGTTATGTTTCAGGTGATTGTGAAACTCAAGTGATATACGATTTATTTTTCACTATTGACAAAAATAAAAGAAAGGAAAGAAAAGTACACACACGTTTGACAAACAAGTTTCGGTGTTGCGCTAGAACCCTCTCTCTCTCTCTCTCTCTCTCTCTCTCGCTTCGTGCAAAGTGTGAATAGGGTGTAATTTTCAATGCATGCTTATAAAACCGATTTTTCAAGCAGTTGCTGATTATTTTCTAGCTCTCCTGTTGCGTAGTATTATGACTTATAAATGCTTGATTAATTTATTGATATCATTATCGAGGGAGACAAGTTATTTGCCATCCTAACCATTGACTGTTATGCACCCGGAGAACCGCTGTGCACGGGCCTCAAAATCTCGTCTTGTTCACAGCTTCTGCCGTACTTTGTGATGGATGTGCTCGCCGATACTACCGGAGTGGCAGGCGTATTCGTGACGGGAATCTTCATGGCATCACTCAGGTATCGGAATCGTGTGCTTCGGCGACGCTTCAGCGCATGCTGTTTGTCCTAATTTATTTTTTGTTTTATTTTAAAGTATCTTACATGGCCACGTAAGCATTGAAGAATGTGGCTTGACGGCAATTGTATTGAACAAATTGTAGCGAATTTACATGAAATGGGCACAAAATTTATTTTGTAAAGACACAACATGTTAAACAATTCATACTCGTAATAATAATTGTTGGGGTTTACCATCCCAAAACCACGATATGATTATGAGAGATGCCTTAGTGGAAGGCTCTCGAAATATCGACCAACTGTGGTTCTTTAATGTGAACTTAAATCCAAATACATGGGCCTTGAGCATTTTCGTCTCCATCGAAAGAGCAGTCGCCGTGGCCGGTATTCGATACCACAACCTACGGGTAAGCAGCTAAATGCGTTATTAAAAAATATTGCAATAAACATGCTAATATTATGAATTATGCAAGAACAATGATAAAAAGAACATGCAAAAAGTGAAACACCAATTACAATTTTCATATAGTGCGTGATAATAATGGATAAATACAATATTTATCATGACTAACAGACAGTAATGCCAGGGAAATATATGGCATGTTATTAAAGAGCCCCTAAACCACATCCGATATATATTTTTTTCAAACTTTTCAAGTGATAACGCGCATCGTGTGCAGAATGCCGTCACGATCAACGATTCTAAACGTGGCAGCGCTACGAGCTGCCGACGCGCCACAAATTCAAAGAAACAATCCCTCCTTATTTCCGGGCCTTTCGGGCCTCCGCGTGACGTGCTGTACAAATATCTCTGACGCACCGTTCAAATATCCGCGCCGGACACAAATATGCTGCGATTGGTCGAGCTATGGAGTCTACGACTTTCGTTTAGTCTGCAAGCAGCTGTCTGTGCTGCTTGTTGTTGTTTGTCGTGTTGCCGGCGCGCGTGCGTACGAGTCCATCGTGTTGGCGACCCATTAAAGGCGAGCGCGGAACGCAGGGTACGTACCCCGCGTTGCAAGTTCTTATTAATATTGCTTCTGACAAAAAAAAAAGAAAACGAGCCCTTACGCTTACTTTCTTTCATAGATAAATAAAACTAACACAATAGATACCATGAGATAATGAAAACAAATAGAGAGGGAAGGGGTGAGGATTACATAACATTAAAGCCATCGCTCATGTAACTGCGCAAGTTGAGTGACCCCTGGAAACAGCACATATGATAACTTAGGCATAAAATGGTCTCTGTCGATATTACAGCGAGTTTCCGCGACTATATATAGTATCAGGTAAGCTGTTCCATTGGCGTATGGCACGCGGAAGCGCCAAACAGTTGAATCCGTCAGTGTTCTCGTAAATTCGCGGGAAGCTTAGACTACATATTGTGTTTTCTGCGAGACGTGTGTGGTGATGTGCGTTTGCAACGACGCAGCTCCGTATCTTCTGGAATCAATGCACTGGCCACTGTTTTCTACGTGGATGTTATTGCCATTCTCCGGCCAGGCATCAAAGAATCCATAGGCTCCTATATTATGGTAGGCCTGGGTGAGTTCACGTGCAGCATTTTCTGTCATACTGGCCTCTGGGGGCTCCAATCTGTCTTTTTCTTTTTGCTACCCTCTGAAAAATGTTAAGAACAATGAGAGAAGAGATCGAATTCCGTCTCTGAAATTTTAGAAACACACTGTTGACGTTGACTGAATGTGCAGAGCAGAACATAGTAAACGAGCAAATGGGCAAATAAAGGAGCATCTTCTCTCAAGTGATTTATTGTTTAAAAGTAAAATACCATTGTAGGTCAGCGCCAGTGTGTGTCAAGCCTCTTCTCTTTGTAAACTCCCCATTTACCCTGTGTCATGTCACATTTGCAAGCCCAGGCTATTACCTTCGTAGAAAAATAAAGCAAAAAACAAATGAACAAAGTATCATTATTAATGAGTGGTTTTTGAAAAGCTGAGATAACGATAGAAACTTTACTCATAAACGTGAATGAGGAGAGCTGTTACGAAGGTGGGTAATTACGTAATGTGGAAAATAAACTAATTCCGGGCGTTCTATTAACTAAAAAAAAAACCCTGAAGCTGTGTGTCCTGGATTTTGTTGCTGTGTTACGTAATTTGTACTAGCCTGTTTCAACTCATAGCAAAAGCAAGATGTTATTGGTTTCGGTTATTCAACAAATGTTCGACGTAGCCTTAAACTTTCCAAGTTCATTCCAAGCACCACGTGATGCAGTAGCATGTTGTTTAAGAGACCTCACCATTTGTACGACATTATGTGTTGCAGGTGTGTTCTTCGGGATACTGTCAATAGCACTGGTCGCAGTGGCCGAGCAGTTGGGAGACGTTCTAGCGGTACTGTGCTCTTATTTCCTCTCGTGCATATCATAGTGTACTACTACTGATTAAAATGGTAGTAACGCAAATGTGAGAAAGTTATTCGTGCATTTAGACAAAGTTATTCGTGCGCCCATTCAAAAACGCATACGAACATGAAGTACCATAGAACACAGCAGATTGTTTGCCGAGCCAATCAGTAACAGAAAATATTCCACAACGTGACTTATACAGTAACGCCGTATTTTGTTTCAATTCTGAACGAGGTTCTTATAAAGCATGCTTTAAAGGGACTGCGCAGCACGTTTTGTTCCAGTAGGAAACACCAGTCTATCACTGCGTGCGAAGCAGTGTTAGCGCCCGCTCCTTCGCATTTACACATGGTTCCCTTTAGCGGGAGATGGCGTAATTTTTGTGTTCCCTTCTTTCAATCTCTCTTTTCATTCTTCAATCTCCTTCTCCCAATGTAGGGTAGCAAACCGGACCCTCCTGGTTGACCTTCCTGACTTACCTTCATCTTCCTTCTCCTGAACGTTAGAAATCATACTTCAGCGTCCCGAAAAAGATGCGTACGAGTGCGCGCCTGCAAAATTTGTGAGGGCTAGCATGGCTAACTTGCTTGGGTATAGCCGAAGCGTCTATTGTTCTCACTCTCCGTTGAATATTGGCCTTGAACAGGCGAAGTCTGCGTTGCTAAACTTGTACTCATGCATGGATCTTAAGATGTCGCGTGGAACGACGTAAATTCAGAGGAAATAGCTGATTTCGCAATATATTCGAGCACTCTCGTCACGTAAATACGTACGGCTGACCCACGTTTATCCGTATGCAAGGAGGAGGACTGGTGGATAGGAAGGACGAGATTTCTCAGACCAGCTGGCTACCCTGGGCTGAGGAAGGGGAGTAAAAGGTGACAGAAAAGATATCTTAAAAATTTAAAAAGGACAACAGAACATTCGACGACACTTCTTACAGTCTGTCTTTGCGACAAACAACTCTCTCAATGCCTCGCGTGCCGAGGTTTGTCTCGGCCAGTGCGACCCTTTCTTCCGACAATCTGTGATTGTGAAGTCTATCTAGAACTTTCGAAGGCTCTTGTCTTGGCGCACTGAAGCGAGGACACTCGCAGAGAAGATAGGCAATTGTCTCCGCGCAGCCACATTTGTCGCATGTCGGTATGCTGGCCATTCCGATTGATTTGAAACGAATAAGCATTCGTAAAGGTTATCCCAACCCACAGATGGCACAAGAGCATTTTTCCAGCTTCGGATATTCCCGTCGAAAGACGGAGCTGTAGGTGTGGGTCCAAGTTATGAATACGCTAGTAGGTAAATAACGTCGAATTCGACTGAGCAAGTGTCAGTTCTCGTGAAAGTGACCGAAGCCTTGTAGCGGTGTGCGTTCTTTATAATGGTATAGCTGCACAAGGAACAGCGCCATGAGCTGGTCGGGCTGCTTCATATTGTTGGGAATCACGTGTTTCTCAGCTCGCGGCTGCTTCTGAGCAGAGCTAATAGACTGAGCGGACAAGGCGATGGTGAGTTAACATAAACAGAGGCGTTACATATTCGGCACTGGGGCTGACAGCTTAAGGAGCCCGACGATGAGCCGGGATTTATTCGGACGCTCTGACGCTTTTGTCTGCTGCTTGTCGTCGCGCCGCTCGGTTCATTTATAGGCCCTGGGGTTTCCTAAAGTCAGCAGCCTCCAATCAGAAACCACCGAATTCCCTCCTTGCGTCAGCAGCCTCCAATCAGGAACCACCCCGCTGGATCGCACCCATGGGCTAGTGGTATTGCCACGTGTTGCGTAAGACGCGCCGGGCTAGATGACGTCGACCGCATCATCATGCAGTCGACGTCATCAGCTGGAATCGGACCCGGGGAGGGAGGGAGCTTGCACCGTTGACAGCGATGGTGTCAGCCGGGCACGCTCGCTGGTTTTGACGCTGGTTGCCTTTGCAGAAGCAATGAAGTTCTGTTTGGACTCCAAGGCATAACGATATGCGCGGCCGTTTCCGTCAATGCCTCCATGGCCTGGTATCCACTGATGCACTGTGTCATGCTACGCAAAATTGCTTCTGTGAGTCAACGCTGCAACGTCGAACTATCTTTTTGTAGGCACAGTCAGCAATCAACAGCGGACTCGGAGGGCCACTTCTCGGTCTCTTCTCCATGGGAGTGTTCATACCACATGTCTCATCAAAGGTACGTCTATTGTCACTGCTACTTGTGGTTTAAAGTCACGTGTACTTATTGTGAGCATGCCGAGTGGGTCGTATGAACCTCCGAGGGTATCATGCAGTCCTGCGATGTTTTACTTACGATAGCAAGGCGTACAGTCGTGAGCAAAAATTTTGAGACCAACTGGTTCCACAAATGTAAATATATTTCATGCAGCCAGAATATGTTGGTTGAAAGCCATAACTGCTGGGTTTTCACGCACCATAGCCATGATGCGATCATTAGGTACGCCGTAAGAGAGGGCTCCGGAAATTTAGACAATCTGGTTTTTGTTTGTTTTTATCTTCTTTTTTATCGTGCTCGCAAATTTTAATAGGCAGGCCTATAGCTTTTCACGTCTGTCAAAATGTGGCAGTCGAGACAAGGGAGCGTGAAGTCGAATGGTGCAGCTTCAGCGCACACGTTTTGCCAATGTAGTGCATTGAAGCAAGTGCAGCCTTGAAAAAGACAAGTCCGCTTGCCGAAACGTTGGCTCTGTCGACACCCCGGGTAGGCGAACATGAGGTGTCAATTGCATCGTCTCTTCAAGCTTCCATCATCTCAGGATCGTAGCCAGGCATTGTTTTTTAGGGGAGGGGCACACTTGTTGATGGCTTTAAAAAACACGTATTTGCATTGTTTCTCCTTGGTAGAACTACCCCCCCCCCCTAATATGATTTTTAGGGGTGTGACACACACACACACACACACACACACACACACACACACACACACACACACACACACACACACACACACAAACCAAGGCCATAGGCCTGCATCGTCCCCTTAACTTCTACCACTCTGGGGCAATGCTAGGAGAAATTTTCATTTTTTTTGCGGATTCCACGGTTTCTTGAACTATCGCTCGCGGCTCTATATGTTGCACTGTCTCGTGTAATCTTGCCTAAAGCTGCTTATTTGTTATATGTCTAATCACTCAAGAAACCGACAATAATGCGTAGAGGTGGAAATGGGAAAGATGTATCCAAATCTTGAAGGTGGGAACTAAAATTGTCACTGTCCCAAAAAGAAAAGATATTGTTCAATCTTGATGGTGAATTTATAGGGATAAAAACAAATAGTCAGAGAGACCGAGAGAGAAAGTGAATAAACTGAGAAAAAGGCAGGAAGGTCAACCAAAATTGTAGCATCTGATTTGCTACTAATAGTCAGACTTTCGCAAGAACGAACAAGGCGAACTCAAGTAAACATTCGCTTATTTACTATAAGTAAAAGCACGAGAATCAGAGGGTGGCTGAACTTCCCAGTGGAATGCGCAATGCGAGCGCTATTTCGAGCACTCAGCTAACTTTACAATGCCTGACGGTAAACAGCTGCGCAGGAATTTCAGGGCCGGTTTGTCTGGTGCGTCATGTGACGCTTCTTTATAAACAGTGCTGTGGAAACAAAGCAAGAAAATGTGAGCGGAAATACATAAGATTACCATTTCCTGGGACTTCATCGTGCAGCGTTGTGTGAGACAGCTTTGGGGGACAACAAATGTCCCACTCCGCGTGTTTTTTTTTTTCTGTTTTGAAGACCATACAGATCAGATGAGTTATGCTTAAGTTGTGTTAGCTCTTAACAAATTCGTGCTTTTATCGGGGACACCGGAAAACTCGCCTTATTAACGGTTCGCACTGAAAAAATTCTCAGTATTGGAAACTGTATTGTTTTCTGGAAATTGTGGGGGACGCGTAATTCTAAAAGAACACGTTAAAACCCACAGAGCACTCGCGATTTCTCATTTGTGGTTCGGCACTCCCCTGTTTGCTGTTTGCTGGACTTCGTACAGAGTCACTTAAACGACATGTTCACTCAGTGAGCTTGTCATGAGCTTACATTCTCCGTATAACCGATCATTCATACACTCCACTCCTGACTTGTTCATTTGTTCATTCACACTGAATTACGTCACTCTGAATGTAAAAGTTTGGCATGATCACAGCCATGACATAAGATTTACTCCACAATTGCGAGACCATTGCCGCTTCTGCCACACAGTATGTGCTCACCTGATCTATTCTAAGCAATAGATAGGTCAGTAGACTTTACTTTCCTAAAGGTGAAGTGGATATTTGTGTTGATGTGCTTTTCGTCCGCAGGGTGCCATGCTAGGCCTGCTGACGTCATTGGGCATCTCACTGTGGATAAGCATTGGAAGTTTAGTCAACTCCCCCACATACCCATCACCACCGCTCTCAGTGGACGGCTGCCCCGCACTGTATCGGAACGTCACCAACAGCTCTGAGCCATACGTTCACCCAATCATTACCGAAGAGTAAGCGCCCCTCTAACTCAACTAAACTATATCAGAATGGAGAGAAACTTTCTTTGTGACTACCATGGCACAGCGAGGACACATAACGATACATCTACGATCATCCTCGCTGCAACTTTTCGTTGAGAGACTCGCAGTCGCTCATGCTTAGCTTGACCACAGGCCGATAAGGCAGTAACTATATCAGAATGTCATCATGATGAATCACTGTGGATTAATTCGACGAAGGCGTTGCTAAAACTGTGGAAGGCAACAGGCTTACAGCGATGGCGGAAGACCAAGAGCGATATCGTGACCGTGAGGAGTGTGACTTTCTTTGTGTGTGATCCACCTCTTCCGCTTTCACTCTTTCTATATTTCCCCTTTTCTCTCCCCTTTTCTCTCTCCTTTTCTCACTATCTTTTTCTACCTTAAAATTTTGAGCTACCCTATCTCTTTCCCCAGTGTAGAGTAGCATATGAAATTTCTAGACTGGTTAAAATCCTTGTCTTTTCTTCATGTCTTGTCCCTTCCATATAACTTGGCAAATCAGATGCGCATTCTAAGTTCTCCGCACATTTAAGAAAAAAATCATATTTACGTTAAATTATACGTGAATGAGAAACAATCAGCTTCAACATTTATCATATATTCGATAAATGAAAGTGCTTAAACTACAATATGAGCGTTTGTCAAGCATAACTGCTACGAAATGCTTGACGATATGTTTCCCAGTTTCTTTGCGAGAACAGTCACTTGAAAAATGACGAGAGTGTGAACTTTCACACACCTGCACTTGAACAGAAACTTTATATGTGCCTCTAACCTATACGACTGACTAAGTTCAAGTAAACAAATACTTTACTGGTTGCCCCGTTTTTTCGTCTTTCAATTCCAGAGACGTTGGTGACGGCGTCTACTCGCTGTCCTATCTGTGGCAGACGTTGTGGGCGTTCCTCGTAAGCTTCGCGGTTGGCATTCCTGCCAGCTTCTACGCAAGTAAGAAAAACATGCTTGCATTTTGACACTTGAAAGAACTTTAAGTTCAAGCCCCTTTACGACGCCGACTCTACACAAGGGTTGCGCGAATGCCCGAGAATTTCACAAATCGCGGATGCGTTACTCGGAGAATCACTGTGCCAACGAGGCGAACAATCAAGAATAAAGAATACCGAAGAAATTCACCTGAATCGAGTGTGCTAACATCGTGCGGTTGGCTGATTGGATTATGGAGTTTAAACATTTTAAAGTGATTTAGGCTATGAGAGACGCCGCACTGGAAGGCCCCAAACACTTTAGACAACCTGGCGTTCTTTAACCTGCACTGGAATTGCGCAGTAAACGGACCTCTAGCTGAGCGAGTCCCCATCAAAATACGACCGTCCCAGCTGGGGTCGAACCCGGGCCTTTCCGGTCAGTATACAAGTACCATATTCACTGGGCCACTGCGGTGACCCTTCATCTCACACAAACAGTTTTTATGCATGCTGTTAATTGAGTGAAGCGCTGAGTTCCAGTTTGAAATTATTTACCCACGCAGCCCAATGCAAATGATTATCCGAAGCATTGGATCAGTGCTCGACTGCTGACCAGATGGTCGCGGGTTCAAACCCGGCCACCACATTTCCATAGAAGCGAAATAGTAGAGACCGCTGTACCGTGCGGTGTCAGTGCACTTCAAAGAAAAGCAGATGGTCGAAATTCCCGGAGCCCTCAGCCACAATCATATCGTGGTTTTGAGACGTAAAATCTCGGATATTATTACAATGTAAATGATTGCCTTTTGTTTGTTTGGTAACAACCAGCCGTCGAGTGTGAAACAATAAAGGCAGGAGATCTGCACTTTTGTCCGAAACCGCGAGTTGCCTCGGTCACTACTACAAGTGCTTCTATAAATAAAAAGAAAATTCGTGCATCTGTCGTTTTTTTGTTTCTAAGGTGCTTTACGTGGTTCTTCTGAGATGAAAAAAAAAAACCGGCAGCGCCTTTCTCGCGCGTATTCAGGCATAGTTCTCCATGTGTTTGGTGTTATGGTGCACGACACAATGTTGAAAATCGGTGAAAGAAGACAGCACTAGTCAACATCAAGCGCAGTCACCCATTCGGGAATCACTGTGATTACTAGGTGCAAAGAAAACAAATTTCAAATTGCGTGCAAGTGAGCTTCTCATAACAAATTTCAAGAAAATTTTTTGTATCACTGTCTTTTACGATTGCTTTCAGAATGTTATTTTTCTCTTGCAAAAAAAATTGCGTGGCTTGAATAAGTGGCACAATGCTGGAACCATCAGCGGAGCTCGTGTTCGGCGTGTAGCAGTGTTTTGCTATAGTAACGCCGAGCTCTTGCTATAGTAGTTCCAAGTGTGGCTAGACTTGGCTTGAGATGTCATGCGACTGCTCGTTACGTGAAGTTGTGATTTCAGTAACGTGACAAGGTGTTACGGTGTTTCTGGTGGGAAAATGTCACGTGTGTAGCTATTACCCAATGTTTTGTGATTCTCTTGACGTGAATGAATGTCACGTGATTTTCAGTAGCGTGAGTAGATGCTGCCTGGTGTTACGCGATTTCTAGTCACGCGGGTAGTTAAGCGATGTTACACGAATCTATTAGCGCGACTAGCTACGTGTCATTACGTGATATTAGTCACGTGACTAGTTATGACGTGATATTATGCTATTTTAATTTCGTGGCGAGTTGTTAGGCGATGCTGTGATTTTCAGTCACATTACGTACTCGCCCATCATAGTTCTTGAATTCCCCGCCGGACAACTTGGCGCTCGTGTTGTTGTAGCGAGGTAGAAGACGAAGAGGACGAGGTGAGTGCGTATACCGCTTCATTATTATAATAGTTCCCATTCGCACTACCCGGTGCAACGAAGAGCTTAAAGAGCTGTGCTCTCAATAATCTTACCACTCGATTGTTTTGAAATGAGAGCGCACTACTTAGACGCGGACAGAAAGACAGGGACAAGCGCTTACTACCAAGTGAAAATTTATTCGGAAAACTATGAAATATATACGGACAGATGACTGTCATACTGACATACTGACAGTATATACTGACTCACCCAATCAACCATATTGACAAACTTACCACTCGAGTTTAGCCGCAGTGAACGCACTGGCCATTTGGTGCGAACAATTTCTGACCAAAGCAGGGATTCTGACATGTAGTTTCGATTCCATTTTTCTTCTTTTTCTCCAGCTGCAAACGATCCCAAGAAAATGAACCCGAAGCTGATTTGCCCCATCGTGGACGTCCTGTTTCCGTACCTTCCGGAACGGTACAGAAGGCCGTTCAGGTTCAAGCTGGGAGAGGAATACGTGAGTGCGATACTTGTCCTCGACTGTAGCTATCAGCGTCAATTCGCAGTGGTACTTTCTATGGAGGAGGAGGAGGAGAAGGAGGAGGAGGAGGGGGCAGACAGTGGCACTCCATATCTGCAACTGTGCGATGAAAAAAAAAATCGGAGATAAACATGACACTTGTGCTTGTTTGTCTTGCTTGTTTCGCGCTAAATTTTCTTATAATAAGAAGCGCCATATGATATCTCATCATAAGTAGTTTCCTTATCGGCTTACGAGTAATTGGTATTGTTGGAATAATTCGTCATTAAAGTTTGAAGACAGCATGAAGGTTAATGTAAGCGATATACCCAGATTATAACTTACGTCACTCGGTCTTTTTGCTCTCCATCAAAAGGTTACGTGGACGTTTTTGCATAGCACCCCTATCGACAAGAGTTCACCGCTGCTACAGATTTTAGCCCTTCTCGGGCGCGCAACGCCGCAGCACCTGAGATTAGCTCCAGTAGCATTAGCTGCATAGCAACCAGCGGCGTTTGAATACGTATCAGCTATGTTCTATATGCAGGTTACACGTATAATTCCTGCCTGTCGGGAAAGGGTGTGTCCGAACGAACGTTCGACGGCAGAACATAATACTTAATCTCTCACCCACCTGCGATATTTACCGTGTGTCAATCATTCTCACCCCTTGGTGTTCGCAGGTTGCGCATCAGCTTCAGCAGCAGAGCCAACGCAAAAGCGAGTCACAAGCTAGCGTCAAGATTACCGCCCCACCGATTCAACGGGACCCCAAGCTTCTGGGCCAGAACGTGTCCTACATCCAGGCGCTCACGGATAAGCTCTTTCCGGGCGCAGCCTTTGGTCCTGTGGAGCCTCTGCGCTATGATCCGACATTGTCTTCGAGTCAGTACTCCACGCACTTATAGCTTACCCTTCACACTTACACAGTGAGGCTGCCCTAATCATCGTCATAGGTGCCTGGCATAATGGCAATCACACGTTGGCGTTCGCGTGCCTTCGTGTACTCTTTGTGTTAACTGTGCACCTCGCTGTCCTGCCGAAGCAGATCTCGGAGGCCACGTAGAAAGAAGCGTGTGGTTGAGTTCTGCTCCGCCAGTTGCTGCAAAAATTCCGGCTGCTCTAAAAGGAAGGGGCTTAAGGCTGCTCTATATGTTGTCTCGATGATCGCGCCCCCGCGATTCGGGCCCCCGAAGGCATTCGCATCGAGGCATCCTAGTCTGTTCGCAAGAAAACTGTCTGTTCTCTCAAGGACCTCGTTTAATTTATTATCATTATTTTTCTTGACTGTTCATTCGCATTTCCCATAATTAAACTTTTGCTTCGACATTATGTGTATACAAATATTATTCACTAAAAAAACCAGAACCATCACTGTCATCGAAGTTTTACATTTATAAGACCTTTTTTTGCAATATAGGGAAACGAGGAAGTGAATGAAAATTTAACAACAGTCTCACTGGGTGTCCGTGCCCCTAAAAGGGAGACTACGTGCAAATGATAGCAAGGGAGGCTTTAACGTCGAGAGGCTTGAGATGCCACACAGACTGCGCCGCATGTGGTGAGGAATGGCAATCACTCACGTGGACACACACACACGAGACAGACAGACAGACAGACAGACAGACAGACAGACAGACACACACACACACACACACACACACACACACGCACGCGCACACACACACACACACACACACACACACACACACACACACACACACACACACACACACACACACACACACACACACACACACACACACACACCTCATCATTACGCAGGAATGCCGAATACGTCTTATAGTTGCAAGCAAAACTGATTTAAAAAATAAGCAGGTCCCACGTACTGTGGGAATTGATGATATGCGAAGCACGAATGAGGAAGGTTCATATGCCACTTTAAAATCAGCGCGATGTTACGAGGTGGACGTAAATTGTGTCGTACATGACTCCCATGCCATAATTATCATGTTTGCACCAGTCATGTACATTCGTCATCCATTAACGTTACGTAACGCCGAATTTGGTATATGTGGAGCTAGCAAAACGACCACGAGCGTATTATGAGCGTAGCATGTAGTCATGTTATTACATGATACGCATCTCATGATTATCATGTTTGCACTAGTCATGTACTTCCGTAATTCATTCACGTCCGTAATACGACATTCGGTATATATAGAGCTAGCGAAACGGCCGCGAGCACGCTATGAGCGTAGCATGTAATCATGTTTCCCATGACACGCATGATTATCTTGTTTAGACGTGTCATATACTTTCGTCGTTTATTCACGTCACCTGATAGAAAATTGGGTATATGTGGAGCTAGCGAAGTGGCCACGAGTACGCTATGAGCGTAGCAGGTAATCGTGTTTCACATGACACGCATATCATGATTATCATGTTTAGACGTGTCATTTACCTTCGTCGTCTGTCCGCGTCACGTGATACCAAATTTGGTATATGTGTAGCTAGCGAAAGAGCCGTGAGTACATCATGAGTGCGGTACGTCGTCATGTTCTTACATGACACTCATGTCATGATTTTCATGTTTGCACCAGTCATATACATTCCTCATCCATTGACGTTACGTAACACCAAATTTGGTATATTTGAAGCTAGCAAAACGGCCGCGAGGGTATCATGAGCGTGGCATGTAGTCAAGTTATTACATGATCGATACGTATCTTATGATTATCATGTTTGCACCTCACATGTATCTTCGTCATTCATTCACGTCCCGTAATACTAAATTTGGTATATGTGAAGCTAGCAAACGTCTGCGTGCGCATCATGAGCGTGACGTGTAGTTATGACTTGTCATAACATAAAAATCATGACATGTATGTGGGTCTGTCACTTATGTTCGATATTCACTCATGTCACACCATACTGGTATTGCAAAATGTTATGTGAACGAAACCACCGCAAGAGCAGCAAGATCATGAAATGTAAATCATTACTTCATGACATACATGTCCCGATTTTCATGTTACGACTAGGCAATTATGCTCTTCATACAGTCATGTTATGTCATACTGAGTTTGGTATCGATACCGCTATCGAAACGGGCAGGAGGGCTAAAAGTCGTAGGTGTCTAGATAGATAGGTACGCTCAAAGTCACCGAATTAAGTTCGCTAAGAAATACTTCGCATATAAAATAATGTGACCACTATTTCAGTTGTGAATCCGCCTCCACCCAAGTTCTGTTCATGTACCACAAAGCACTGCCACGTTTGACATCATACGTCACATCTCAATGAACGTAGTGTCTTGACTGTGAAGTCTTCACAATGTAATAATAATAATTGTTGGAGTTTCAAACCAAAAATCACGATATGATAATGAGATACACCACGTGGTAGAGGGCTCTGCAAATTTAGACCACCCGCTGTTCTTTCAAATGCGCCTAAATATTAGCATACCGGCCTTCAGCATTTGCGCATCCATCGAAATAGTGGCCACCGCCGTCGGGATTTGACTTCGGTACTATCGGGTCAGCAGTCAAGGGCAGCGGAACGACACGAGGAAAGAAAGACACAAAGAGCGCTGACCTTGCACTTCTTTAAGAATCTGCTTCCGCTTGATGCAGTAGGACACAATTCTGGATTGGAATGTGGTTTGAGGTTGGCACATGAAGCGGCAAGATCCAAGCAAAAAATGATTTGGCAGAAAAAGACCCATCGTATAAGAAATTTGCTCGTGAAGTACTTTGGTTTGAGATATTTGGTTCGTGTGGTTGCGCGGCACTTTTAAAAAATGATTACTATGAATGAGTACTACGCACTAACTTCGTTTTCCACAGCAATTATAGCGCAATTTTTTCCAGTCAAATAATATAGTGAGGCCCTGTCTGCAGCTTGAAATAGAGAGGCAAGTCGCGTTATTAACCAGCTGTTCTGTGATTGCGGCGCGCTTGAACCGAGAGCGCACAACACTTGTCACACACCAGCGACCGTCGCAGGAGCGTTGGATGGCAATGTTATCGTTGCGCACGTTTAACAGACGGCCGGAAACAGCGATGCGTGCGGTGATAGTGTTGAATGCGCGGCTAACATCTTTAACGGCCTTGGCACTGCCGGATATTATGAGATAACGGGGCAGATGCACACGCGTGACAGAGCCTTCACCTCCGTGTTTCGAAGCGTAGGAAAGCGATGCCCGAAACAGACTATCGACCACGTTTGTCAAGAACCCCCGTGTGACCTATGACACGATACAATGTACGTGCGTGTGTGGATGCATAATTTCCAATCGTTAGCAAAGACTTCACCGTAGCCCGGGGTGTAGTGCTGCAACTTCGGGCACTTCGTGCAGAAAGAACACTTGGACGCGCGGACGGGCACGTGTTCAGAAAATTTCACCCATATCGCCGATGGTTACCACAAGCAACAAATCAACCTCACATTTGCTTGATAGACGTACCGGACCACGTGTCCATATAGAATAATAATGGTTCTCGAGTACTGACCCGAATGTCGCAGGATCTAATCCCGGCCGTGGTGGCCTCATTTCGATGGAAGCGAAAATGATAGAGGCCCGTGTGCTTACATTTAGGAGCACGTTAAAGAACCGCTGTTACACACCACCGCGTGTCTCATAATTATATCGTGGTTTGGTGACGTGAAACCCCAACAATTTAGCTATTTATCATCATCATCATCATTACTACTACTACTACTACTACTACTACTACTACTACTAATAATAATAATAATAATAATAATAATAATAATAATAATAATAATAATAATAATAATAGTAGTAGTAGTAGTAGTAGTATAGTCATCGTCGTCGTCGACTGATACTGACTGCCTCGGCGTGGGGATCAAAACGACAAGTTTTACGCATGACTGCTTGCGACCTTGCACGCGAGCAGAGCGATTTGACGGGCACCGTACCTCGCTAAGCGTTCGCACGGAACGTAATCCTGTTGCGTAATGGTGGCGCTCGGGAACCGAAACAAACACGCCTCTCTCTGCACCGTCAAGCGCCACGTGCGTAGGTTCCATGGCAAGTTATTGATGTAGTGGCTAACCGGTGTCACCCGTTGTAGTTGTTAGGCTCCGTACGGGCAAGCGACCCCACTTCTGGTGCATAGTCGCTGTTCTTCTATGGGTCTTCGTGAGGGTGTTTTCGTTATTGTCATTGTGACACGACCCACGCCATATCTCCATGGTGTGCATGTCCGTGAATAGCGGCTGTATGATATAACAGTGCATGATATAACAATTAAGAGATGTTACTCGTAAAGAAACATTCTGAACGTTCTATGTGTGCGAGCGAAAGCTTGCGAAGGCTGCAGGCGGTCGCTGCTCAAGCAGAAATGAAATGCACCGGCCAGTTCCGCCCCGCGAAGGATTGTGAAGGGCGTGCCGGGGGGGAGTCGAGGCTGCGTCGCTCGGCCAGCCACTGTGAACTGTGGTCAAAAGGCCAAGTCCCACTCGCTATTTCGACAAACACCAGTTTACTGCTTCTACCTTTGCAAAGCCTGTGCTCTCACCGAATTACTTCGCATTAAGAAGGGAAACCACGTCAGCCTGCACAGCGGACGTATTCCCTCAGCCAGTGTATTTAGAGTTACGTGAGGTCAGGTCTATACAAGAAGTTAGAGGGCATTGATTGATATGGGGTGGTTTAACGTCCCAAAACCATCATATGATTATAAGAGAGGCCGTAGTGGTGGGGGCTCCGTAAATTTTGACCACTTGGGGTTCTTTAACGTGCACCCAAATCTGAGCACATGTGCCTACAACATTTCCGCCTCCATCGAAAATGCAGCCGCCGCTGCCGGGATTCAATCCCGCGCCCTGCGGGTGGCACAGCATCTTCTTAACTCGTCTTCGTGCTACCCGTGGTTCTACTGTGACACTACCGTAACTGGCTTTCGTTCGCTCAATTTATTTTGTCAAACTTCATGTCTGTTCCTTTCATAGTGAGGTTGGGCAAAAACAAATTCGTCCCTGTTATGTACGCAAAAACTGGTAGCGCGCATATGACATAAGAATCACGATAATCCCACTGCTCAACGCTGACCCACTAAAATGAACAAACTGGTGGCAAGGACCAATTAGGATATTTCACGGACGTAACCAATAATTCAGACAGACCTTAATGAACCATGGGGATTAAACCAGTGATAGACCCCGTGACCACGCACTTCAGGTTCGCAAGTTACCGTCTTGGCCGTGACGCGTCTTGCGTGTCTGAGGTGTGCACGCATATGCTGACACGTTATACTGACACGCCGCTTCTAGCATGCGTGTCAGCATAACTAATTAATAGTGCTCGCTGGTGTAACGTAGTGATCAGTTTAGTGACAGTTCGTTCTTCAGCCAGAGATGAGTGCGCCTTGCTGTGGTCTAAATAAACTGACTTTGAATGGAAAACTGGGCTACTTGGTATTGATTCTCATTTAGTACTGTGCAAGGCTCCTACACAAAACAAAAAAGATGACAAAGGATGGAAGAAGTGCACACGCCATTTTTTGATCAGTGCAGCACACACTACTAAAAGCATTCTGCACAGGTGCACGAACAAAGTTATGTTTTCTTGAATTCATGATCTGTAATCTTGCGGCGCTGTGTAATATGTGTGTGGTTGACCTGCATTGCTGCCTTCCATTTCTATCTCTATCACTCCGCCAACTGCGTGTAAAGTAGTAAACTGGAAAATCTATCGCTTACCTTCCTTTCTATTTCTTTGTTTTCTTTGCCACGTTTCCTTGTTGACGTCGTGTTTTCAATCTTTATTTATTTCATTCGGTATGTTCATTCCACTGTACATATCATTGCAACGCACGAACGAAGACACAGTCCGTCTTGCAAAGACATGCATTTGTGGCTTGCAATAAATTGTTCTTAACATGGACAAGGTGCCATTCTCTTCATGTAGCTTTCACAACCATTATGATTCCTCCACTCACAGGCGTTGATGTAATTTTCATTTTCATGTATAGCTTACCGCAGCTTCTATTTAAACGAAAAAAAAGTTAAGTGGAAGGTCTTCAGCTTCGCCATGCTCTTTAGGCGATCGTCGTAGTTCGGCCATCTCAGTCCACAATGATGCCCCGCCGCGGTGGTCTAGTGGCTAAGGTACTCGGCTGCTGACCAGCAGGTCGCGGGATCGAATCCCGGCTGCGGAAGCTGCATGTCCGATGGAGGTGGAAATGCTGTAGGCCCGTGTGCTCAGATTTGGGTGCACGTTAAAGAACCCCAGGTGGTCGAAATTTCCGGAGTCCTCCACTACGGCGTGTCCCATAATCATATGGTAGTTTTTGGACGTTAAACCCCACATATCAATCAATCAAGTCCAATATGATTCCTATACCTATGAAAGAAGTTGTGGCTGCAGTCGTCGAAGCTTAGCTTGCAAGCAGCGGTAGCAACCATTTCATGTGGAAGCGGGAACATAGTTGCAGGTTAGACTGTTAATAAAGCTGATAAGCGATAGCGAATGTAGTTGACATTCGAAATAACAAGACGGTAAGCGCTTCCGAAATTACGAATGCTACTAAGGAGAAGCTCTTACTCGTACGCTGCTTTGACGGCGTATATAAAAAAAAGAAAATGCTATGTAACATAAAATCGCTTTCACTTCCTTTCCATGAAAAACAAAAGTACAAACAAAAGTAGCATGGTCATGATTACGGCCTTTTTATGGATGTTTTTCTGATAAATACATAGTCAGCTAGATACTAGCCCATCTTATGAACTCGCTATATCTCCGGAATTCGATTTGTCCTACTGACCTTCTGGTCTTGTTAGTGCTACCGAGACAAGTTATTTGTTGTGTGTGTGTTTTTCATTCAGGAAATATTTTAGTGATCTACTTGTAAGTAGATAAGCGATAATAGAATAGGTATATAACAGAACAGTGCAAGTGTTCGGTGTAGCATGGAGCAAATGTTTCTGAATGCGGGGATATGTTGTTGCTAAGCACGTGTGTCTGTTGACAAGCGTTGCCCATGATATAAAGGAGAAGTGTTTCCGGCGAATGATACATGGCTGTGTGCATTCTTTGGCTGCCCGTAGGCTCACCGTTCCCGCCTCCAACCGAGGTCGTGTCCCAGCCGCCGCCATTTCTACCTCAAGTCCCGCGAAGAAGGCACTCTAGTTACCGTAGTAACAACGATGAATCATCGAAGATGTAAGGGCGCCATCTTGTTGGACGGCTTGCGAGAGAGAAGGTATATTGAATGATCAAGTGGATTGAAGTTTCGCTGAAGTGTGTTCCTGGCGTGCGGAATCGCCACCATGTGCAAGGGCAACGACAGATGTCGAGGGAGCGACGACTTGTAGACGAGTATGATAATTGTTGCCACTGCCAAAGAACTGAATAAAATATGTAGTATGTTCAGCGCTCAAGGTGCGACCGGTGAAAGCGTCGGATTTCTGGCTGCCCCTCAAACGCTTCATACGCTTGGAAGTACTGTTGAAAGTATCACGTGGAAATGTTTATTTAAACAATCAGATGACTAAGTTAAGAGTCAAGCGCAAAATTTTTCGAAACTATAAAACGATATTTATCTAATAAACACTACAAACGCCATTAAAGTTATATCTGCTACAGTCGGATACAACTTAAAAAGCCTGTGGCACAACCCCCTCAAAGGCGGATGCACACAAGACGGCACCAATGGGCACTAGGGGAAGACTGACGTCATGAGCCGCATGGCTGGTGACCCCAACTTCACAGAACATAGCTGAATGCGTTAGCGTAATTATTTTCTTAGTCGCAAGGCTGATCAGCTGTAGCACTTCGGTCATCTGGGTTCCGGATTGCTTCACTTGTATTCGACTATATAGCAAACAAAAAGGTTATGAATGACAACGTGAGAAAAAAATAGAGCTTTGAAACTTCCTTTCAACAACCACATGCATTGTATGCCGGTGCGATTGCATGATTTTAATAAAAATTAAAAAAACATGAAATAACTCACTCATGATTGGCATTTTGTTTTGAATATGCATATCGGGTGAATAGACGATGAATAAACAAATACGACTAGTGAAAAGTACTGGCACAAGTTGATAAAGTTCATTACAGTGATAGATTCATGAAATGCGTACATGACGGTCTTACATGTGAGTCGGCATCTTTCGAGTTTGAGTGCAATATAAAACTATCGTTCTTTATAATATCATACAATGAGGCACCAAAACCAATATAACAGCATCATGGGCACCGAAAGCCCTGGACACTCAGCACAGGTGTCAGTGACGCATGCAGCGCATTCCTGGCTACAGCACATTGCCTGACCACCCACTTCTTGCTGTATCTTTCCATGAAGAGCGCACTGTGCGGGAGACATTTTCGAAACGCCACCGAATTGATTGATTGATTGATTGATTGATTGATTGATTGATTGATTGATATGTACGGTTTAACATCCCAAAACCACCATATGATTACGAGAGACGCCGTAGTGGAGGGCTCCGGAAATTTAGACCACCTGGGGTTCTTTAACGTGCACCCAAATCTGAGCACACGGGCCTACAACATTTCCGCCTCCATGGGAAATGCAGGAACGCCACCGAATCGAACGCTGAAGTCAACTTATTTCTTTACTCTCGAAATGAAGAGCTCTACGTTCTGCTGCAATGACCTGCAGCCTGCTCATGCGTCGTCGGCATCAGCGTGTGGCTTTCGCAGGAGGATACGCAGAGAAGGACTCAATATGCTCAAATGTAGTTTTAGGGGCGAAGCTCCTTATAGCGGCACCCGTTCGTTCCTCGTAGTCGTAGTCGTAGTAGTAGTGTCTAACGAGTCTTACGTTTTGACCTGCAAGGTGGTGCCGGTGGGAGATTTCTCCTGTGCGTTGTTGAACAATAAAAAATTCGTAGCGTGCGTGTTAACTAAAAGCCGAATTCTCCTGTCTCTCATTCCCCATTAGCAGCCATTGGCATGTACATTGAGCACTATCTGACAAGAAAGGGATGCTACGTTATACTCGCCGGGCGTAACCTCCTTCGTTTTAGAAAGGTTTAGCGAGCGTTGGGCCGCTGTGCCATGAATACAGTGAATTAGTATATACCACGAAGTCGAGGTGGTTAAAGGGGGGAAGTAGACACGAATCGCAAGCCGTAAAAAGTGTGCGTGTGCCACCTCTCGTTTAGTCCTTGGAATGTCCGCTGGATGGCGGTGCTTCCATATCGGGAATATATGATGAAAAGATGCGAGATGGTGGTACTTGGAGTGTTGAATAGATGGACGAACGGACACACAGACAGATGCATGGATGGACTCACGGATGGCTGCACCGACGGATGGACGCACGGACGGACGCAGGGGCGGATGCATGGATGAACGCAGAAACGGACGTACAGATGGACGTGCGGACGCACGAAGAGAAGCACGCACGGACGGGCGAATTGACGCACGGACGGTCACACAGAAGGACGCATGGACGGACGGAAGCAAGAACGAATGGACGGACGGATGCTTCGCCCCACTCTCCATAATTCATTCCATGTATATGCTGTCATTTTTCTTCGTCTTTCCTTCGCCATGCCGATAATATGAACTTTATGAACGCTCCTCGTACACGCCGTGGAAAAACACACCTCAGATCACCCGGTCGTCCATTTCAAAGTATTGAAATAACTGAAGTATCGAACAAGTAAACGCATGTGCCACAGAGATCGGAGAAAAAGGAAACGGCTATTTTTATTTCAGCCTTTTTGTTGCTGTTGTTGTAGCATCTTCGGAAGAGATTTCGTCGCCATTTGGTAACAAGTGTGCTCACTCAACCAAATTACGGAGTATAGGTAAAGAATTAACCTTCACTGAAAAGAAGAAATGCCTGCTTCGACAGCATACAGACACGTGATGGTGGTTTGTTGACCAATATTTCTGGAAAATGTGGCAGATATCTGAAGAATACCCTTGCCGACATCCGTCCACCAGATGGTCAGAATTTCTGGAGCCCTCTCATAGGGCGTGCAATCATATAGTGGCTCTCGCATGCAAGATGCCACATAATGATATTAAAAATTATTATTATTATTATTATTATTATTATTATTATTATTATTATTATTATTATTATTATTATTATTATTATTATTATTATTATTATTATTATTATTATTATTATTATTATTATTATTATTATTATTATTATTATTATTATTATTAATACTGGCTCCCTCCCAGAACCATTACCGCTATTCTCCTCCAAGTTTTCATTCAGATGCCCGTAGCGTGAAGAGATCTGGTAGGCATTGACAACCGCAATGGCACAGCTCCGAACTAGGGGATGTAACATAATAAGATTTGATCATGCTTAACGGCTCAGCCTGCTAACACGGACACATAGGACAACGCGAACGTCGTTCACGTTTTCCTGGCTTGGCTCTTACGTGCGTGTTTTCATGCCCTTATTTTGACATGAATGCCTACCAAACGGCTCATCTCTCCCTAATTCTGAAAATTTGTTTTTCTCGCTTTGGACGAAATACGTTCACTTACCGTTTTTACTTATAAACTCACTCAGGTAAGCCATATGGCGTACCTTTTTTTTTCTTTTTCGTTTGCTCAGCTTAAACAAAAAAAAAAAAACGCGAGACCCCAAATGTACGTGAATGAGTTTGTAGATCCGAGTAAACTAACAGCAAGTACACAAACCGAGTTGGCCTCTGCAGCACTGTTTGCACGGGCAACCTGCAGCAGAAGCGGTTCGCACCAGTGCATTTCGGTCGCTTCGCTCGTGTACGCATAACCGGCAGTTCCGCGCTATCTCAAACGCGCCGTTGCCTGCATCAGCAGAGCGACTTCTACAAAGGAAGCCATAAAATCCGGACGGCCACGCGCTTCATGCATTCGCGAGTACGCACACTGTTGACGACTGCCGCCGTAACGGCTTCCTGCGTCCTTACGACGGCGAACCTCGACATTCATTCGCCCTTTCAATTTCCTCAGGAAATCGAGCGCGAGACTTCTCGAACGCCACAGGTAAAACTCACAGGCTGTGGGTAACGATCTCTATACGTTAACGTGGTTCTGAGACGCCCGGCATGGACCTTTTTTTCGTTTATTCTTTTATTTTTCCTTTTTTTACTTGTAACTCGTATCTCTCGCATTTATACATTTAAGCACTCAAGTACACGCAAGGGGTTGTAGAATCGACTACAGCGTTCGTCGGCCAATCAGTTTGTTTTTTTTTCGCTTTCCGGTCAGAGCTCATTGCTTGCTCAGCCATTCAAATAAATGTTTTTCATATGTCTCGACGTTACGACATGTGACGATCTTATTAGCTGTAGAGAGATATAAATATTGCGGATAACTGTATAGCGACACTCGGAAAAAGGTAAGCAGAAGCACTGTAGGAAAGAAAAAGTTGCAATCAACACATTTACATTAGGTTCACCAAGTGCAACTTCCTTAATAGTGTTCTTTGCGCGTCTTGTGCGTGGCCACGAAGGTGCATTGAGCCCAGCCGTAGAATATGATATGGCACTAAACTAGTGGATATATTTCGTGATGGAGAGAGAGAACATAAATAAGAAGAAATTTATTAAAATACCAGAGAGACTAGTTGAACAAAATTCTAAAACCCCCTCAACAAGTCGGCGGTTCCACCCAGGTCGGTACAGGAAGGTGAAGAGCCTCCGCGATGGCCCGGGCTCTCCGGACAGCCAGTAGATGTAGACCCCAGTCCAGGCTGTGTAAGCGCCACCACCACGAGTCCTCATCACATAAATCAGCGCCCACATTCGCAGGGCCCTGCCAGAACATGTGAGCTAGCAAGCAACTCTGGAAGCGACAACGAAAATGATCTTCGTAAAATTCCGGCTCTATCCTATACGATAAGTTCACGGGCAGAGGCATGTACCCGTCTGTAGGAGTCGAAAAGGGATTCTCTGGCCTCTGTTAAGCCTAGTATTATTAAAAAGGGAAAAACACCTCCAACTCGGCTTGACGTGATCTCATGAAACGTTGTCAAACAATTCTTTCTAAAATCAATGCCCCCCCCCCCCCCGTCCCTCCACGGACGCTTCAGCATTTCCCGCACGGTTTGTGCATTTACGTGCAAGGGTGTGAGCGCTGCATTAAGGTCAACCCCATCAATTCCCTCAACGTGCGCTGGAAGCCAAGATGTGCGGGGAGCAACAACCCATCTGTCCTGTCTGCAACCACTCTGAATGAGAATGTCCGCCTGCTGCGAAATCAAACCTTCAGAAAAGGCCCGAACGGCTGTTCTTGAATCCGAGTAAATCACACAAGACACCTCTGCTGCTTGAAGAGGTAACGCAATGGCAACCTCCTCCGCAACTGACCTGATCTGTACAGACTGAGGCCCGAGACACCAGCTGCCCCTTACCATCGACAACTGACACCCCAAAGGCCCACCACCTCCATCCGTCGGGGCTTCTGTCCGTCCGTCCGTGCTTCTATCCATCTGTTCATCCGTGCCTTCGTCCGTTCGTTTGTAATTCAATCCATCCGTCCGTGAGTGTGTCCGTGCGCCCGTCCATCTGCCTGTCAGTCCACGCTTCCGTTCATCCGTCTATGAGCCCATCCGTGCGTCTGTCCATGCTTCTATCTATCTGTACATCCGTGCCTTCGTCCGTCCGTTCGTACTTCATCCGTTCGTGAGTGTCTCCGTGTGCCCGTCTGTCTGTTTGTCCGTCCATGCTTCCGTCCACCCGTGCGTCCATCCATCCATTCGTCCGTGACTCCATCCGTGCGTCTGTCCAACCGAGCGTCCGTTCCTACGTACGTCAGTCCGTCTGTGTTTCCGTCCGTGCGTCCGGACTAAGGGACAGACAGACGCTTCGCCCCACTCATCTTGCACTTCGTGGATGTGCTGTGATTTATAAGCCATAGGTCTGCTCATGCATGTCTCTTTTTGACGGGTTCGTAACCAAGCACCTAGTTGTATGACTGATTCACTCGGCAAGTGGCGCTAGTGTGAGTGGCAGACACATGGACAGACAGACAGACAGACAGACAGACAGACAGACAGACAGACAGACAGACAGACAGACAGACAGACAGACAGACAGACAGACAGACAGACAGACAGACAGACAGATAGGTCTGCTCATGCATGTCTCTTTTTGACGGGTTCGTAACCAAGCACCTAGTTGTATGACTGATTCACTCGGCAAGTGGCGCTAGTGTGAGTGGCAGACACATGGACAGACAGACAGACAGACAGACAGACAGACAGACAGACAGACAGACAGACAGACAGACACGCATGGACGTGAGGCACGCGCGGACGGACGCATGGAAGCGCGGATGGACAGACGGACCAACAAACAGAAGAACGGATGGACGCCTGGACGGACAGACAGGCGGATGAACAGAGCACGGACGGACGAACGGAAGCATGGACGGACAAAAAGTTGGACGGACAGACGGAAGCACGGACGGACAGACAGATGGACTCATGAACGGATGGACAGAAGAACGGACGGTCGGACAGAATCACGAATGGACAGACGGATGGACGCACGGACGGACGGTCGAACGGATGGACGGTTGGACACATGGACGGACGCTTCGCCCCACTCATTATCATTCACCCCATTTATATGCTCTAAATTTTTGTTGTTGCTTTCGACCTGGCAGTCCTGGTGAGTGTGGTTTTTACGCACGTAAAAATTTGGCATTTTACAAACAAGCATACGTTATCAGTACGCTATGTAGGGCCAGTAGGGTCACCGTTACTTGTAAGACGTGGCGCAACGTTAAAGTCGAGAAGAACGAAGAAGAGATGGGAAGAACGCCCCTTAAGTGCAGCAGGCCTCAGGCGGGTTACCCGACCTTGACCACTGGATTCGTGGACCACACCACCGCTCATTATTTGACTTTCAACGTGAAACAGATTCGCTTGTGTATTTTTAATGAAAAATTACCATGCCTAAGGGCAGAATTTCGAAAATGAAAAAGAGGAAAGTTTTGGGTTGCATTATTTTTGTCTTTTTGGTTCTCATTTTAACCTTGCCCCACGTCTTTGAAGTGAAGGTCCGTTATATTACCGCTGCTTTTAGTAGTTTGGAGACTCGCTTTCTGGATGTCGTGCCGAGCGGTTGTGCCCCGCGATCTCCGATAACAGCGCAGCTCTGGCCGACTGGCTCTCCCTACGCCATCTCCTGCCGCCAAGAGCTCTCGCTGAGTGGTGCCCCGTCCTCGGACTCCTGCGACCTTGTCCATCTTTCCTATCTCCTGTTTACTTCCGTCGTGTTCTGTCGTTCGCTGTCACTTGCGCCTCGCTCTCTCCTTCTCCCTCTCTATCTCTATACCTTCCTTCCTATCCTTTTAATTCCTCCTTACCCCCATCCCTCGTGAGCTACTGTTGAGGTGTCGCACTCTGATGCAGACAGTTACGGGGCTCACTTTTCTTTTCTCTTTAAGAATCACATAAAGAATCCCATAATAGTTTGGAGCTAGAGACAACACGCTGATCAGTCGACGACCGACACCCCGTTGTCACATATCACACGATATGCGTCAAAACATACCTACCTTTCGTATAAATCAATCAAAGAAGTTGGTTACATCACTGGATTCCAAGCTGTGGAATGAAACAACAGTCTCGTGATGGTCAACTGTTTTCCAGCCAAGCTGTTATGCTCGACGTTAGCCGTATGCTGTAGACAGAAAATTGTAATCATAATAAACTGGCACAAGCTTTCTTTATTGTCGTCCTTTAAGGTAGCAGCACTTACTCGCGCAAACATTTCTGCGTGCGACGTACCTTGTTGAACGGGCATGACAGTGCGCCCGCTAAAGGCGCTGCTGCGCGTGCTCCCAGTGCGTGCTCCTGGTTTGAGTGGCAACCACCGCCAGGGGCTCTGAGGTGTGGCGCCAAATTTAAAATAAAGTGTAGCGGTTCTCGTGGTACTGCGACTTGAGAAACATTACAAGCAACCAAATTGGAAACGTAAAAGATATTCTCGTTTTCCAACCTATTGTTATTTTTCAAACGTATTGTCAATTTCACTTACCCTGAATTGTTTTTCGGCGCCGTGATAACGTGAAATGTATATTAGTTGGTTTGTTCTCTCTGTGGGACACTGTGCATGTCGCCAGGGCTGTTTTCAAACCGTGAAATTTCAAAGCTCGTACTCAAGTAATCGAGTCTTCTTCGCGCTTTTCGTATAAGCAACGCCGATTCAATACATTTTTACGGCATCGAAAACGACAGCAGTTATCCCACTGCACTTTGGTGAAGTCAGACTAGCTCGACAACATTTCCTAGACAAATTCATGAGCCTCCTTGTCAAAATATCTACAATCTGAAAAACACCTCGTGTACAGATGCTTGTCATTGACATTCCGCAAACGATACAGGCGTTTCGTCATTCATGACTGGCATGAATCGCAGCTGTGCGGCACGGATTCTCTTTTAACAGAGAAGAGTGACAGTCACATATGTCGCGTCAAGATCATTTAAAAAGCAGAGTTTTGGTGTTTCTCTTCGTTTTCTTTTTTTTTTTTTGTCTCTCGTGGTTCGTGTCCACGTGTGCAGGATAAGTTCGGTGGGAAAGGTGAACTGCCAGACGCTGCTTTAGCCAGCTGTGTAGAGCCATTGGCCGACCCTAACTAAGAACCCTAACGGAATCGACCGCGGTGAAAGCTGTTGTGAGGACGCCTCTTTCAGTCGCGGTTATTCGCGTGCTTTGCAAGTGATGCGGCGGACTCCCGCGCACGTCTGCCGACGCTGGAATGTCAGTTTTCGACTCCCGCTTGCGTGACACGCCATCATACAGTCCGACAAGTGCGGGGTAAGTTTAATATTATAACTCTCGACTATCATCCAAGTACAGACCTGCATGGTCTATAGGCATGAACAGAAACCCACAGAAGGTGCCACGGATTGTCTATAATACTTGGAGGACATAGCTAGCTTCGTACGCGACGCATAGTGGATGCGGCCATAAAGCAATAATCGTCCATTAATGTGCTAGAGGGCGTTCGCTTGCTTTATTGTAGCTGGTATCGCTTGTGGTACAAGATGAGGTTGACAAAAAAAAAAAAAAGAAGGCAGGAACACGAATCAGCCGCGTCTTCGATTTGCTACCTTGCACAGACGGAAAGAGGACAGCTTAATAAAATTTTGGCAACGTAACTGCCTGCTTAGCGGCAAATGTCGTCGAAAGACGATTCGCAACTTTCACCGCCTAGAGAGGGCGCTAGTGCAAGCCCAGCATGGCTGTCGTTTGAGAGATCGTGCAGCCGGTGCACTGGCAGCCGCCGCCGGTCACTTCGAACTGCGTAGTAATTTCGGCTGCAGCCACCGTGTTGTCAATGCTTTGCCGAGAAGGTCATTGACTCTAGCATGTATTATATACCACACTGCGTGCTGAGAAATGCGCGAACGGCTTATATTGAAGGAAAAGAAGTTTTGAACGCCGGGCACATCGTCTGCTGCGGTAAGAAGGAATGCACGCACAGCTTTGTGAACGCTGCTCGTGCCACGGCAGGAGAAGATCGAGCGACCGTGCTCGTGCAAAGCAGGGAATCTCGCCTTTGACTGCACGGCGTCTGCACAGCGGCATCCAACATATTGTGTGATTCTTCTAGATACGCAAGCAAACACATAAAGAGTAAATCATTGCTGCTGCGACTCGCAGAACCTGTCCGATTTCGGTAGTTCGCTACCGAATTCAAAATAACCATAGTTGAAATTGCCAGCGACAAAATATAAAGCACCAGCGAGCCGCCAAAGTGAGGCCGACTGACCGATGGCATAGACTGGCTGCGTGGGCATCCCCCAAACGACAGTTACGACAGATGCCGCATGGTGACGCTACCATCTGTGAAAATGCAAACAGCATGAGTGGTATGCTAGCTTACATTGAGGAAAGGGAGATGGGAGTTTCAAAGTTAGTGGTAGAGAGAAGAGAGAGAAACAGCAGTTGTTATAGAGCGATAGTGATATTGTTACTGGAAGGAGTGACTGCGTGATATCAAAACTGTGATGCTTGAACAAGGTTCCGCATCAAAGAAAATTGAAGCAGCCTTATGTTACCTGAGAGCGCAATAAATGAACGTAACCGAATGAAGTTTGTTCACTCACTCACTCACGAAATAATTAAATGTTGCGTGAGTGTTAGTAATATTGTATAGGAAAGTGTGGTATAATTCATTTTATACTATATCTACGACACAAAACGTTTGACTTATCAAAAATTATTTTTTACTAGGTTATGAGCTGAATTTCTTATGCTTCAGTAAAACTTTCCAGGTATCACAGTGGGCGTACCGCAAGTAATACGTTCGGCATGACAGTGTTATTAAATACCTGGTATTTTATAGGCGTGTAAATTAGATTTAATCACGATCATGGTGACGATGGCAGTGTGCTGGTTTGTGGTTTACCGGGAAGTGTCACGGTTTACCCAAATGCCATGGGGTGTCTGCTTACTATAGGGAATGAAATCAACATTCACTCTTACATGCATTCACTGCGTACAGAAGTAAGAAAAAGTAAGAGATTTTCACTGCACACTATACTTAATCTCGAAATTAGCACCCATTTAGAGTTGAACGCGTACACATAGGCGGCTATGCAGTGTAACATGAAAAGATGCGTAAAAATGAAGAGCATACCGAGGTGACGTAATACATGCAAATGAGACAGAATAGTCTGAAGGGGGCTAAAGCCCAATAGACGCACAAAGTTGAGCACGAAAATTGAGATCTTACTTGATGACCTTCATTTTTCCACAAGTCGAGTTGCTGTGACATAATCATCCAAGCAGCAATGAAAGTTCATTCCTTCGTTATGTGAAAGACACAGCGGGCGATATAGTCACATATAGGACAACCCCTATTTATCTCCTGATGTATTTGGCTCCTACATTGATGACAAACTTGCGTCGGTACAGCGTTCCCAGCTACTGGACTTGTTGCAAGAATACCGTTCTTCTTTCGATATCGGGCGAAGTTCTCTCGGTCGCGCGTCCGCTGTTACACATCGTATGGACACTGGTGCCCATCCACCATTACGGCAACGTCCATACCGCGTGTCGCCTGCTGAACGCCGGAAATTTAGTGAGCAGGTTTATTTATTTATTTATTTATTTATTTATTTATTTATTTATTTATTTATTTATTTATTTATTTATTTATTTATTTATTTATTTATTCACGCAGGCATTAAAGAGAGAATTGTAGCAGCAAAGCATATTATGAACGCGAAATAATACAACGTTTCTAAAGCTGCAATGAAAGGATATCACCGAACGCATCGTTCACGCAACAACAATTAGACATTTGATTGATATGTGGAGTTTAACGTCCCCAAACCACTATATGATTATAAGAGACGCCGTAGTGGAGGGCTCCGGAAATTTCGATCACCTGGGGTTCTTTAACGTGCACCCAAATCTTAGCACACGGGCCTACAACATTTCCGCCTCCATCGGTAAACAATTAGACAATTGTTCTATGTTATGTGAGGTACCTGACTTGTCTGCATTTCATGCACGATTTTTCCAGCGATATCTTTCATTCATTTGCTCAAATCTTCTAAATTTACACCAAACAAAAGAATGTCACTTATAGTCGAGACGCATTTTGGAGGAGGCGAAATGGTAGGGGCCCGTGTATACTGCATGATGTCAGTGCACAATAAAGAACACTAGTAGTAGGTGGTTCAAATTTCCGGAGTCCCACTTCAGCGTCTCTCAGAATCATATTGCCGCATTCCTTCCTTAAGTTTTCTTATCACCCGTTACACTGTTAGTAATTATCAGTGCAAACCACCCCTGCAGTGTTCGAGAAGCTCCAGGACTGATCGTTTTGTTAAATTTATGCCCACTTCGCGAACATTACAGATTATCCTGGAACCTATAGGCGGCCGCTAGCGATATACGCTAGAATATTCGACGGCCCGTGCATAAACGCCGACGCGCCTCACCGCTTGCCAGTTTTTCGATGGCCGGCGCTCTGTTCGCCGCTGTCAGTGCGTGTCTTGCTGCAGTCTGACTTTCCTTTTACGTGGCCCCAAGTTCTGCCAAATGAACAGCTTCATCTGACCATACAGTCTGCTCCCTTTGTCCACGTCACAACCCGCATGACAATATCATGATTTTGCGACTTAAAAGCCTCAGATGCTATTTGGTATAACTGGATATGCAGAACTGGTTTTGGGACGTTAAACCCCACAAATCAATCAATGGATATGCAGGGCCTGCTTTTCAAATCCTTTTTATTTTGGCATGCCAACGGCAGCCTTCAAACAGCGCCAACACAAGAAACGCAAGAATACAGGGCGCACACCGTATACAAGTGGCTCACGGCTACGCATGCACCGTGACGAACATTCACGTATCACCGCCACTCGATAGCTACGACACGTGTAGCATATCGCGATATGAACATAACACTATCATTATTGATTCGAACGATATTACACTCTAGTTTGTAAATTAATCTTTATACACCCTAAACATTTCTTACGAGGTTACTTACGAGGTCGTTCCCGACAGCTCGTGTAGTACGAGGCTTCGCCAGCACCGTCCTGAACTAGTTCACGTTGTACGCATGGAGCCTTATGCCAGGTAGTGACTGCGCAAGACATTTCTTAAAAAGAAAACTGCACTACTGATCTAGCATTGCGGAGATGCTCTTTAAGGGGGGGGGGGGGGGGGGGCAAATGACGTGTGTGTACTGGTGGACAAAAACGATGATAAAGGGATTTGGCAGACACCAGGTAATGGGGCTCTGCCTGAAAAAAGACAAAGAAGGCGTTCTTGCTGTTCGGCTGCTGATAATTGCTGTGTCAACGTCTATCTGCCTTTTGTTCACGTTGTACCGCGACAATATGCTCAAATGAGCTTCTAGAAAGAGAGGACGTTGTCCCGCATATCTTGCTTATAATAATTTTGGTCTAACAGGCCGGACACCTTTATGCACATTCTTCACATAAGTAAGCCTTCAAGCATGTGCTTCCTGTATTTTTAGGGGCGAGGCTCTTTAAGCCGTGGGTTTTTCCCTCCTAGCTCGTCGTGGTTCGTGACCGCCGAGTTCGATGACTCACTCAGCATGTGTGGACAGGCGGACGGCCGTAGTAAAGGGGTCCGGAAGTTTCGACCACCCGGGGTTCTTTAACGTGCACCCAAATCTGACCACACTGGTCTACAGCATTTTCGCATCCATAAAAAAAATGCAGCCGCCGCTGCTGGGATTCGATCCCGCAACCTGGTGGTCATTGATTGATATGTGGGGTCTAACGTCCCAAGACCACCATATGATTATGAGAGACGCCGGAGTGGAGGGCTCCGGAAATTTTGACCACCTGGGGTTCTCTAACGTGCACCCAAATCTTAGCATACGGGCCTACAACATTCCCGCCTCCATCGGAAATGCAGCCGCCGCAGCCGGGATTCGAACCCACGCCCTGCGGGTCAGCAGCCGAGTACCTTAGCCACTAGAGCCAAACTGGTAGGTGTTCTGTGCTAGAGCACCGCGGCGGGGCGACCTGGTGGTCATGAAACATAAAGCAGCGTAATAAGAAATTCAGTGTGGGCAACTGTAGTGAGCACAAGTTTTATTTTTCAGCAGTATGACAAAGAGCGCTAGAATAAGGAATATAAAGAAGATAAAATGTAAATTTTTTTTTTAATGTTAGACTATCTTCCGCTTAAGGGAAGCATGTGTAGATGCGAAATAGTGGGCGCTAACGGTTACACTGGCTGCGACGTTGACGCTAGCGCTTATCAAGCGAAAGCCATGTAAAGACGCCCTTAACTGAATTCCGAGCAGGTGGTTCAGTGCCTACGCCAGTGAATGGTTGTGCAGCACGAGTAGTCGGGTTTTTTTTTTTTTTTTTTTTTTTTTACCAGCAGGCGCTGCCTGCGTTGGCCTTGCGAGGTGAGAGACGGTGAGGGGAACGACAGTTTTGCGGGTGTCTTTCTGGGCCGGCACAAGACGCGAGCATGCGCATTGGGGTGTACGGAAGGACAGTGTTACACAGGCCAGTCAAAGAGCTGCTTCGCATCTAAAATAATACCACGTAATTGAATAAAAAATACAGACGAATTGTAACCAGCTTAAGCCAAGAGTAGAAAAAATAGCTGACGAGCCCGGAAGCTTGGTCGAGCTTTTACTTCATCTAAATGATCAAATTTGTTCATCTTTCCAACAGAACAGCACCATCTAAAGGCCACACCTACCATCGGTCCGAGGACCTCACTAAATCATTGCTTGATTTTGATATGTGTGGTTTAACATCCCTCACTAAATCATTGGAGGTGTGTACAAAGGGCAGGTACGTAATCAACGCGAGCTTATGACTTGCGCTTACCGGGAATTCTTCGTTCAAGGAGACAATTGAAAGCCCCTATCCTGATCATGAAAGAAGTTTCACGGTTTACCCAGTCTTTTCAGACAGGGATAAAGACATGCCGCTTCCTTCAGCGTAGCGCGCGTGCAGCCACGGACATGCAAGGGCATCACGGACCTGTTATTGCTCTGTTTCGTGCGGCTATAGGAGCCGCTTGACCCTCTAAGAAGGTTGTAAGGTGCTGGGAACCAAGCACCTAGGTAATAGGCTATAGTCTCGTTCGTTATCGAAATTAACCAGACAAATCGCTCCACCAACTAAGAACAGCCGTGCACCGCAATTCATTTCAGAAGCTTGTATGACATTACGGAATGAATACTCAGTGCCACAAACAACGACAGATGAAAAAAAAGGCATTGGTGCTTGTGGTGTCCGCATCAAGCAAAAGTAGCGAAAAGTAGCCACGGGTACGTGAAATAAAACGATATCTTTAATTAAATGGTGGAACAGAAAAGTCTTTTAGTTAATGCGTAAAGAGGTGCAACACGAACGCTTCAAGATCCCACACGCTGAGATTCAAGCATAACTTGTTTACTTGAGCAATTATTCTGCGTAGGATAACTAAGTTTATTGAACCGTTGCATAATCGGCGCTCTCTTCACGCCTTCTGCACGACTTTTCTTGAATGACTAAATATAAAAAGATTAGTCCTCTTTTCCCACATTTTATATGACTTTTTTTGAATGACTAGAAGCAAGAAATATGTCCTCTAGAAGTAAGAAATCTGTGCTGTCTTCACGCATTCTGTATTACTTTTTTAATGACTATGGTGCTATCTTCGTGCATTCTGCATGATTCTTCTTGAATGGCTAGGAGTAGCGGTCTAGTAGCGACAGTAAAAAAACCTCTATTGAGATGAAACATGGCTTTACAACCCTAACACGATAACCTGCCAAGCCCATGTCAGGGACAGAAGCATAAAAGATAGCTTTACAATATTTTCTATAGTGAAGGGGATGTAGGAGCAGTTAATATCCCTAAGCCACAGCCTGTGTACCTTTAGTTCTATACATTGACACAAACACTTCGTCAAATATGCGTTTTCAAATCTGCATCAGGGCCGGCCGTCATGCCATGTGGATCAATTTCGATTGTCCTGTTTACTTTCAAATACGGTTTAAAGCTGTGTTAAGCAATAGACGATTTGCAAAATAAAGCCCCATGAAAGTTTCCTTTGAGTTTCAGCCACCTATCCAAACCATTTTCTCTTGCGCGATACAAGTGCCTAGTTAAATTTTGGGCACTGGAAACGGGCCTTGGTTGCCAAGCTTTGACACCACATACTTGAACGCCAGTAGCTGCGACATCACTCGGTATTGATAATTCGGTTCTATTCGAGAAAACAAGGAAGCCAACAAGTTTCTCTTTTCCGCCACCGACCCTAAAGGGTAGCCAGACCTGGACTCCCTGCTACGTTGACTGCACCGCATCATCTAGTCTACATGATAGCGGATGCTTTGAGGTCAGAGATTTTAAAGGAAAAAATGGCAGACCTGAAGTTGTTATATACCACAGTGTGGTGTATGCTTCGTGCCTTGGCGTAATAATTTCAACAAATACCAATTGTGGAGCGCTCAGGGTGGCTCACCATGCGGTAAGATATCATTTTATTGCTTCATTATTTTGTCACTATCGTTTATATTGTCACGATGCTGCTAATTGTTCCTAAGCAGTACTGCAAGCTGGACTATTCTGCACCACCTAACAACAATAAAGTATGCTTCTTACGCCATTGAGATGCACGGGCGCACCTTGCGAATTGTTAATGAAGAGAGCACAGATGGAACAAGTTCCATGCAGCGTGCCGAACAAAACAAATGGGACAATATCTTAATTCTCATTTCGCGTTGCATTTCGCTCTGCAAATATGGCTGCAGAGCAGCAAAAAAAAAGGACAATATGGGCATTATTAATGTCCTTCCGCTGACGTATAGTGGCAAAAAAAAAAAACTTTCCACAGCTGTGACAGTAACAAAAGCCAGTTTTGTTAGAGCTGTCTGCATTTAAGAGCTAGCTGGACTGTTATATCATATTTGGAATGTGTGTACCTGTAATCGAAGAGGGAGGAGGGATAGATTGTTTTCAAGAGATTGACTTTTCCAAAAGGTCCCTATTTCTTCTGGTCCTGTCTTTGCTATCTTCTCTTCTCGCATGTCTGCGTGCACGTTCTGATCTTGTGACATTGCGCACAGAACACATTTATCCGTATGATTGGCAAGCTCATTTAACTTTTTTGCGTTTAGTTATTAGTGTGAAGCAAGCCACAACGTGAATCAATATGTTCCGCTACCTTCGAAAGTACAGTTGCTTTGTATCTTGCATGGCTCGATCTGACCGTGGCATTCTGTAATATTTCTAGTGCAAGTAGTCTTACTTTATTCAATACTGCCGCATCGGGCTAGCTTGCACATGAATCTCTATGGTTGATATTAATGCAATGCTGAAAATACTACACCATCATACGCGAGTGCAGAGCTACATAGGTATACCAAAGTTTGGGAAACATTTCAGTCAGGCAAGTAGAACAAGACATGAGAGAGCTCACAACGACAAACCAGTTCAGTTAACTCACATGAGATATAAAGAGAGAATTAAACTTTATTTTCCTGACCAGGTTGTTTACGCCTGGAGATGGGTGGCCACCTCATTTCAGATAGTCGTGAGCTCGGGCTGATCACGTATCCCTGTTCAACAGCTGTAGATGGACCTTGGGACTTGCGCTTGCCACCTACGCCTCCCACTGGTTCTCTGTTGGTCATTCGGCATGCGTTGTCTGTGGCTTCCTGTTATTCCCAGACCACACCGTATTGTGTATTCGGCAGCTTGCAAAATTTTCAGTATCTTCCATTTGTTCAAGGTTGCAGTGCATGTCGAAGAGTGCCATGGAAGTAACTGCCCAATCAAAGACAGTTCAGTATGACGGCTTCTCTGTTCAGCATGCAGTGAGGTGTTCAGTGTTTTCTCTTTATACATTGTTCTAGAAGGGTTCTACCACTGGTTAATGTACTGGTGCCCTTTCCCTCTGTACGTGCTCTTTGGTTGCCGCATGTGCCGCTTGGTTTCCCACCAAGAATGCGTGTTCTGGGTTGCGAACAATGGGATATGTTGATGCTCCATCATGTTGAGTGCTGACGTCACTTGGGTGACAGTTTTTTCGGAGTCGTCGCAATTTGGCAAGCACTGCTCCATCGTTGTGAAAGATCAACTCAAGAATACGGAGCATTTTGTGGAGGGTGGCACAGAAAAAGATCAGTCCTCTCCCCTTTCTCCCCACCTCAAAAAAACTGCCGGGCAAATCTTTACTAAAGTTCGTTCATTGGTTCACTTCAATTTTTATATTATACTAAACCGAGATGTCTGATCAAGAATTCAACTTGAGCGTCCTTAAACAACGTGGGAAAAGGAGACGACGACTTTCACAAATGAACGTTACTACAGCCATGGGAGGCAAAGAACCAAGAATGCTGAAGGTGTTGCTGAAGACGCTGACGCTGCTGTTACTGTTGTTCTCTTGACCGAGTAGCACAGCATCGCAGGCCACCGAGAGCTGGTTCTCGCCGGGCGTACATACCTCAGCATGTTACGTCGCGCTTTACTCTGGATACACGCGCATAATAGCGTTATCTAAGACTCGCGCTTCCGTCGCGTAGGACCATCGCCACCGGCGTTTGACGGGAATCCTTTATCTGCCCACGACCACGACGTGGACAGGACGCACTACACGTACGAGCACGTGCTGCGTACAAGGCACGGCCGAGGCCATGACAAACCTGGCTGCGCACGTCGCACGTATTCATTCATTGTTTACGCTCTGCCTACATCACCACATGGAATTATGTCGGGAAAGACATGGATCGCAACGTAACACGAATATCAATAGGTTCAATTGTAGCAGGCTGGGCGTGTTGGTTGAAACGCGTGGCACTTAACAGCCCGAAAAACGGGATCTGAGACAGCGTTGTATATGTGTCCTCTTTCTTGTATCCCGTCTTTCCCGCTGCATTTCAAGTACCTTAAGTGACAAGTGGCTGTGCAGAATACATTTTGTTGAACATTCATAAAGAAAAAGACATGCGAATTATGCGAGTTGTGTGGACTAAGCAACTATAACGACGAACATGCGTTCAAAGATATTAAGCCACTTCGGGAAGACCGTTCAATTAATGTCGACTTATGGGTGTAGACGTTATCACAGAGAAGAAAAGAAATTAATCATTGGTAGTGCTAGCGTTACAGTCTGGAAGTCTACTCCATACCTTATTTGTCATTAAGAAGTACGAACTGGCAAAAGTGTGCGTTTTCGGACGCGTATTCTAATATTTGTTCTTGAATTGTATTGTCAGGGCGAGATGTGCATTGGTCCTGAGATGTATTCCCGGGGATGAATGGCATTGGCATTGTTATCGCAATAGATACTGCGAAGATGTTTATGCCAGTTTTAGAGTAAAAAGAAGAACCGTAGCTCGTATCTGCTTCCTGTGGCAGCGTGTGTATACGATCTGAGGCAACCTTACGGCACTCTGCCCAGCTGCTGCTCATTCCGCTCGTCCCTCGCTCTCATCTCCATCTCCCTTTCTCTGCGACGTTAAAGCTTTAGTGCTTACCCACAAGCACTCGCGAGCGGCATTTACGCTAGCGTATATATGTGGGCTGGGAGAGAGACAGGCTCAGCTGTCTTTGACACACTGTGTCGTGTTCCGGGCTGCGCAGTTTTCTTGGCGTGCATCTCGCGTCGTCTCATTTGCAACTCTGAAGGCGAAATATAGATATCACTCTCGGTGTGTTCTCAAGGAGGAACATCCGCTCTTCGAGCGGTTTCTGACGGTTCGTGTATTTTTATTGCATTTTTTTTTACTTTTGTGTTCCTTTGCCTTCTTGTTTCTATGGTGTTAAGGGGTGCTTTACATGAAATCGTGATGAGATCTTTTGTAAAAGTGTGACTGATCACGTGGCCTTAGGAAATACTGACCTAACGAAAAGTTCTCTAGCACTTAACAAATGGCATAATAGCAGACTTCATTAAGTGTGATCTATTCCATTCTATCGCTTTTCTTCCGTATACTCCACGTGGGTCAAGCTTTAGGGGGTGACAGTTCTGAACCGTATACAAAACTCAGCTCCCAAACTGCTTAGAAACTAGGTCATCGTATCATCGTATATGAGAAAGACCTTGCATGACTTCAGTCTCACTCTCAACGGGACTCACAAACTAAGTCACCAGAAATGTGAAATAAGCTTCTCTTGACGCCTGAACAGCGTACTCGGGCGTTTTTTTTTTCCTTCTCTTAAGCAGGTATACTGCTAATGAAGTATACGGAAGTGCTTTCCCGGAACATTTAAAATGTTCTAGTAGTCTTGTCCCGTGATTTCATCTCGTATAAACGTAAACGAATGACGGAGAACGTCAAGGGCCCTCAAACCAGGCAAGTGCAAGTTCGGGTCGCGAAGATATAGTGCCCTACATGCTGCTCGCTTTTTTTTGGCTGCTTCGTCACCGTCTCGCATTGTTCACTCCATGTCTGCACCGTGCCAACGGATAAGCTATGAGAACACATTAATCCGCTACTTTCATCGGACTGAATATGAGGAAATGAAATAAGGCATTGTCTTAAGACGCGCGAAATTATTTGCATCGAATGAATTTTCTTGGCATGATACAGTTCTTACGCTTGCTTATGCACACAAATACGGACATAGACGTTTATTGAGAAGTAGATTCAATTTTGCACGGTTTCATGGGGAGCGTACTTGTTAAAAGCTTTTCATGCTGTTTGCAAACTGAATACGACTTTTTAATTGCAGTACAGAGCACCATATGTTGGACTAGTGTGCTGAATTTCATCTTGAAAAACATTTTTGACTGTGCTCAATGAACAGTCAAAGCAAAACGAACATTAGGTTTGTCCGTATCCCGTAATTTTTCTTCTTCCGTGGCCCATCGACTTAGCGCAGTAAAAAAAAAAAATCTTTCATTGCAGCAGAGTCATTTTCTAGGGAAAACATTATTATTGGCACCGAGTTTTCAAGTTTATGAATGTTTGTCACAACGTCTGCATTCACGTTATGCATGAAAATGACCTTGGTCCGCAGATTTAAGTCTTCATTCTGCTGTACACTTTCTCAAGTTCCTCTCAGCGGAAGATCAAAATGCGTCAGCGAGGCTTATGTTGAAATTTTCCAGGGCCGCCCTTCCCTCCTTCAACGGTGGTGAGGCCAGCACTTTCCGTGGCGCACCAATTCCAGGAAGAGCAAATGTTTGCCTTGTGTGTATAGCCAGAATACCGAGTCAGGTATATTCAGCGGACTTGAGAAACGTTCGATGTGTCTCGACTGTGGCAAATACCATGCAGTAAGAAATGACATCCGATATATTGGCAGTGTTTTCATTGCATACTGTTCACTTTCGCGGCTGCGGACGCTGCGTGACGCGTATATTTATTCATATGATGGCTAATTAATTGCCTCAAGGAAGCACAAATTCAGTTAAATATTTCCGTGTTCTTTGAGAGGTCTTTGTTCTTGCCTGTTTTCCTTTACTGATCTATGCGTGGCGAGAAAAGACAAAAAAAACTTCTTCACATTTACAAGATGAGATCACAATTGCAGCACCAAACATGTAAATCTACATCTTAGTAATTTTACATAGTTTTTAATTAGCTTGTACAAAAAGTTTTATTGGATCGAATGAGTAGCCATTTAGTTATTATTATCAACTTAAAATTGTGCTCTGCATTGAGAAGGCAGTCTTTTTCATCAAGCTTCAACTAGAACCATCCTACGTCAGCAAACAGTAAATAATCTCTTCAATTCTTTGCTCTAGCTAATTTCCTACCGCTTCCGATAGTGTTTTTATCCGATGTGTTTTAGCCTGCCCCCCCCCCCCCCACTAATACCATGTGGTTTTCAGCGTTCACATGTCTTGTTGACGGCGTAGTTTACCCATTTCGCTTCTTTAGCTAACTTGTGAGCATAACGCGATGTCTTCGAATTTGATGCTCAAGGCTTCATCACAGATGGCAATATTCTCCGTTAGTATTACTGCGCGGTTGCTCCCTACGTTTAGCATAAAAAGGCTGTTGGCAATGGTGGGGTGTGTTAATACTTAAAGATAGCGTACAGAGTGGTTATGTACTGAAGTCGGCAATATATGGCATCACAAGTAAGGAGCACTTACCATCCCGGCTCACTAAGGATAATAAGCACTACCTACTTTAGACGGAGTCTTCCATGTACACTATATTTTCTAGTTTCTAGTTTCTATATTTCAGTTTCTAGTTTCATTAGCCTAATGCTTAGCGCGTTTGCTTACTGTAATCTTCCATTTATCTATGATCAATGTGGCACAGTTCCGAGCTTCTGTTGCTTCCGTCTCGCGCAATGGCTGGTAAGCAGCTCCTTTCTCCTTGTTCACAAAGCTATGTCAGTGCCTTTTTCACAGAAGGTTACAAGGCTAAGTAGATCATTGTCAGTCCTGCACAGCATGGTTTTTATTATGTATTTTTACATCACTTTAAATGACTACATTGGGTTTATGCTAACAAGAACAACTCTGTCCCCTGAGCGGGGAACAAACGACTCCACAGAATACTGTAACTGGACCTGCAAAACAAAACTCAAATATACGTTTACCAAGTCATTTGGCCTTTAACACTTGTATGGGTACTATGCCCGCATGTGTCAGATGTATACGCTCAAGCATTCGTGTGATCAATAAACACTTGGAAGTGAGTGTTTTAGGCTACTTGTGTGGTTACCGGGTGGGTGTGTGTAGGTGCTATGCGTTTGTACTCAATTTCTGAAATGGCTTGCCAACCAGCCCAGCAACAACTTTGTTTAAGGTACATTAACTCGCCACCTGAGAACAAAAAGGCATTGTCGTGGAGATATGCCTGCAAGAACGTCGCCAGTTTTAACGAAATAGCCCACCATGTGAATACACAGCTTTATGGGGTGATGGCGTTGCTACGTAGGCACACAAGCCATAACAAGTAAAGTTCGCTGTTAGGTTGGCATTGTCATTCCCAGCCTGAAAATAAATTAGCCCCGGAAAGTGGAGCAACGTATCGCAATGTAATGATAATGGAAGAGGCTCAGCAGCGTGCAACTTCCTCGACGTACAAGAGACGCTTGCCTTCTCAGACGGCTGCCACATATAAAGGAACGCCTATAAAGCCACGGTCATAGTTGCTGTTTCTTTTTCTGCCTTCCTTAGCCCGATTTACGGCTGTAGCCTTTTGTGTCGCACCTGCTCTCGCTCAGTATCCGGCTATCGCTGCAACACGCGAAATTACGCTGAAGCGCACGAATCAAATGTCAATGCTCACATGCGTTTTGCCACATGTGTTCGCATCACACGAATTGACCTTTACCTCAGTGAAATCCGCTTTGTAGATGCCAGTAACAATATCTAATAGCAGAGTTAAGTGTTGCGTGAAGATGGGAACATCATCAGTGAAACGTATACTCGTCGAAAAGCCGTATTGTGTCCTTGGACAACACATATTCAGCGCGGCTTGAGGGAAAAAAAAAGACGCCTAATACAAAAAAAGAGAAAGAAAAAAGAAAAAAAGATGTAAAAGCAACTCTAATCTTTGGCTTAGTTGTCTGGTAGTGTTACTCGCGCGTCGACATTCACGTGCTCTTGAGTATTCCTTAGTTAACTTTGTGTTTTGAGTGCTGTAAAAGCTGACAAATGCCGCAGTGATCGTAGCTGTCCTAAGGTACCTTAAGATGTTTACTGGAAATATCTTAAGGAACTCATCATTTTCAATGAAGTCATTCAATTAACTTTTATTAGTTAACATGTCAAGTGATTGGCCCTTATCTTTAGTAAGTTTTAGCTCCGATATTATATGTACCCAATATAACTTGCACCAGAACCATCGATTTCACATCAGTCTCATTTTCTGAAACAGACTTTTGAAATATTCAGAAAAATGGAAGTAAATGCTCGACTGAAAGTGCTTGTAAAATAAATAATAGCGTCGCTCGATGCTCGTACGACTAAAAAAACAGGAGCCAGATATCGTTCTGGTAGGGTGTGAGAAAATACCTAGAATACGGGGTGTCACCAGAGCCACCCTTTCGACAGGTGGAATGGTTTTCTTCAAGGCTACAACTCGTATTCATACCTTCTTCTTCAACCTTACTTGAAGAATGCAGTTAAACAAGAAGAGGCGATAAAGAGGTGCAAGAGCCAATCTGCAGTCTTCAAGCCTGCAAGTCTTCTTCAAATGCCTTCTTCAAGGCTGCAGTTGCTGCATTGATCTAGAAGAGATGAAGAGTTGCAGCTTTGAAGAAGACAAGTCTGGTTGTTGATACTTTGGCTCCAGCAGCATCCCGTGTTCCACGGATTTTTCAATCGTTTCAAGATAACAACGTCTCCTGAACTTCTACATTAACATGTAGGAGGGGGCACTTTTTTTAGCTAAATATAATTTGAAGAATGACAATTGTTTCTGCAAATTATGTTTTAGCCTCAAAGAGTCAGTGGAACAAAGTTTGTCATAGTGATGGGGATCGGCGCGTAGCTACGTGCCTGCTTCACGCTCATGGAGGCAGGTCAAGATTACTGGACAGCTAGTTACCCAGTCATTCCTTACGTTTCCTTTATCTGTGCTAGTTTTCCTTGCTGTTGCGAACAAAGCCATTATGTGGGCACGTAGTATAGGGCAGCTGAAGAGTCGTCGTTTCTGGGTGGAGGGGTTAAGTTGCTAATGTTCTCTTGTGCATTCCCTCCTCTTTCAGCACCGCGAACCTTAGGTAACTTTAATTGTCGGCCGCATTATATTTGGACATGCTAAGTGGTGGAAATGAACAATGAAGAAAGAAAGGACCACTTGTCAGTAAACTCCCATATGTAGGTTTCTGAATTCGAAGACAGACTTTCATCTGAGGAAAGGGTCTCGACCCTGCCCCAGATGGTCTCGTCCTACCCTCATTGGGGTAAAAAGGGTAACCTGCGTCTTTGATTTGTGGAAAAGGCCTTGGGAGCCATAGTTCTGGTTTATCGTGGTTACATACTACGGTAATTCACGTGTATGAACTTCTGTGTATGGACGGTGCGACAAGGATGCAACCATACCGATCTATAGCAATATTTCTATCGGTAAAGCAGCAAGCTTCTACATTTCGAAAGCTTACCGTAGAAAAATAACGGCGAGCTCTTGACGCAAAAAATAATAATTGCGAAAATGGACTATGGACTAGAAAAAAATTATACGGGTGACATCAAATTGAAAAATAAGCGCCCCCCCCCTTCCCCTCGAGAAAAGACGCAATGTAACATTCAATTCGAGCTTCTAACCTGAAAGCTGTTTTGTTAATGCACATCTACAACGTCTTGCGGAGAGCCGGGATGCAAGATACTGTTACGGTTAGGAGCACAGACACCTCACGTGATCATTTTATTTTTCAAAATTTGGTTTTCTAAGGAAGCATCGCAGAGGGTGCACGCTTCCTCGTCTATATTATATGTTGGTTATACAATTTTAATGTTTTCATGTAGCGCCAGCTGTTCTTTTTCACAGATAATATATAATTCGTAAAAAAGCACACGAATTAAAAATACATAAGAGATCACCCAAGGACGCCTCGCGTGTCAGTCAGGTCATACATAAAATTCTATAAGAACAAGTTCCATTCCAATAGCGACACGAAAAACAACACAAAATGCAGTCCACCGGCATGACTTGGTGGGCTAGTTTTGCGCTGCATCTTAGAAATATACTGTGCACACAGATGGAGACTAAAGAAGAGATATATGTGTCTCATGTTTGCTTCTTTTGTCTATCAGTGTACGCTATGACGTTTCTAAAATGCAGAACTTCTATATGAGAGGTATACGAAGTGGTCATGGACTTCTTGATGTTTATGCTTGCAGCTGAAGACCCCCCACCATAGACTCGTCGAAAAAACTCCGAGAGACGAAATTACCCGGAATGGTACCGCCTGCTTCACATCACATGGAGTCTGTGGCCCACCAAGCATCGGCACTGGTCGACTTCCCGAGCAGCCGGGAGCTTCTGGCGCGGTTCACGTACTACGACTACGCCGTGTTCGTGTGCATGCTGGCCATGTCCGGCTCGCTGGGCCTGTGGAGCGCCTGGCAAGACAGCCGCAGCGACGCCAAGAGCGGCATCTCGCTGCTGCTGAACGGCGAGCGGAGACTTCCGGCGATTCCCGTGGGCGCCTCGCTCATGGCCAGCTTCATATCGGCCGCCTACCTGCTCGGAAATGCCGCCGAGGTGTACCGCAACGGAACGCTCTACATGATGACCTTCGTGTCGTACGCTTTGTCCTTGGCCGTGACGGCGCACCTGTTCGTGCCCGTCTACTATCGGCTCGAGGTGATGAGCGCCTACGAGGTGAGTAAAGCATGAGCTTAGTTCGGTTTTCTTGCCATCGTTATCTGTGATGAGAGGTATACGAAGTGGTCATGGACCACTTGGTCATGGACGAGGGTCCCGTTGCAGTCTTGTCGAGGGTCCCGTTGCAGTCTTGTACTTTGGGACCCTCTTCTGTATATTTTATCGCTGTAACATCCTTTTATGACATGATAATAAACTGATTGATTGATTGAAAATCGGGTGAGTTGGAGACAGTTCGTTTTAATTTACGAAGCGGTGCACGGAGACACGACACACACACAAAAAAAGAAATAACTCAGCAGGATAACCGCTGCCTTTCTTTATTTTATTTTGTTTTTCAGTGTCTTGCGTTTAAAGTACAGCAGTTCCCCTGTCGAATCGTGTCTTCTTTTTGCGTAGTGCCACCGTGTTCTGCTTCACAAGTTAGAAACGTTAGGGCTGCTCCGCAGTAGGGGTGCCAAGCTAGAGGGAAGGGTGGAGCTGGGAAGCTTGCTTGCTTGCTTGACCCTTTACAAGTGGCTTGTGCCCACTATGGGGGATCAGCAATTTTACCTGGTGGTTAAAATTAGAAAAAAAATTTTAATCTTGGATGACGGAAATTGAAATAACTGATCGTCTAAGGATTGTATAAGTATAAAAGCCTAATATCCAATACGATAAAATTAGTGAGAATTAAGAAAAAAAAGCCTTCTTTGCTTTTCTTCAGTGTCGTCTTTCACCCTCTTTTCGTTTTTTTTTATTTTCCAGTTTTTTGTATTTTTTGTTTTTATATCTATTTCTATTTTGCTTCCTATCCCGTTTAATTTTCTTTCTTATTTCAATTTTATGCCCGCTTTACATGAAGTGCTCCGCTCTTCATGTCATCGCCAAGACACTCGAGGAACAAGAGGAATGGCTTATTTATGGTGCGCTGACTCGAATAAATTTGCTAGGTGTATCAACTGCTAATAACTCGTTATTCAGTTTTCCCTAGACAAACGATCTTTGGTCACAGGGAGGATACACAAAATAGTCAAAATATAAAATTACAATAATTCATAATTAAATTTACATTAAAAAATTCACCTCTAACTTATTTTAGCTCTTAAAAACGACTAATCATAAATCCAGTATGTATGATACACCCAATTCTTGGCCGATCCCCTTGAGCGTGTAGGTGCCAATATTCTCATCATCATCATCAGCAGCAGCAGCAGCAGCAGCATCATATCGACTGGGTGTGATCTATGAGAGTACGAAAAGAAGATAAAGAAGTGCGCACTCAAAATGCTACTAAGTGCCTTGGCCGATCCCCCTGAGTGGGTATGAGCGATGGTTGTGGATTCATTTTCATCATCGTCACCATGAAATGCTACTAATACTATATGCGGTCTTGGCTGCGTTCAGCCAAGCGACGACACCTCTATGTGACAGCTTGTCCCTTAAAGTGTCCCACCCTTATAAAATCACAAGGACGCCCGTAGAGTTGCCCCCACGGAAGGCCTCCTGCCCCTAACGCGGGTTAGCGGAGCCTACAGGAGGCATTGCAAGGTTCCTGCACTTCGCCTGGTTTTGCAATGCATCCGCTATAGGCCCACCATTTGACCAAGGGACGATGTAATATTATGAAGTCATCATGCGATGTCACGTAATGGACGTTATTGTGACATCATGATGATGATGTTAGGGCGATCAGCGAAGTCATCATGACGTCTTGTGTTGGCGTAATCACTTGATTGTTTTCATATCACATCTGTTAGCCCTGACACCGACGGTCAGTCATCCCATTTGGTGGGGCATCTCAGGTTATCACCTCAAAAGGGAACGCATGAGATGGAATGTACGCAATTCCTGTTTCAAAGAAATGTGGGTAACGGAATATGCGCGGCATGCATATGTCTCGCTAAGCAAGCCACAAATGCGAGAAGCTCTGCATTCGATTGAAATCTAACAAAGCCACTTTATCATCTCGTTCACATAGATTGCACATTACGTTTTAGCTAATTATTGAGCTTCAAATGTTTGAGTTCTTCCTCCTAAGTATACAATGCCTCATAACTGCAATGTCAGTTCTTTGCGAGGTATCGCTGCGAGGAAACGCGTAGTAACCACCTTTTGATTATGAGAGACGCCGTAGTGGAGGGCTCCGGAGATTTCGGCCACCTGGGGTTCTTTACCGTGCACCCAAATCTGGGCACACATGATAACAGCCACAAATGCCCCACGTATGTTTCTGACGCAACGTGCGTTCTTGTAGTCACATTTACCAGCGCTCCGCACTGTCTTTATGTCATGGCTGCTTGATCTGATTGATATGTGGGGTTTAACGTCCCAAAACCACCATATGATTATGAGAGACGCCGTAGTGGAGGGCTCCGGGAATTTCGACCGCCTGGGTTTCTTTTAACGGGCACCCAAATATGAGCACACGGGCCTACAACATTTCCGACTCCATCGGAAATGCAGCCGCCGCAGCCGGGATTCGATCCCGCGACCTGCGGGTCAGCAGCCGAGTACCTTAGCCAATAGACCACCGCGGCGGGGTCGTTACTATCTTGGAGGCACGTATTGGAAGGTGTGTATCAAGAGGGCGTGGAGTGCAAACGTAACCTCTTAGTGGACTTGGAGTTAGCGCACGTCTAAAGGCACGTAAATGTATATTCTGATATATCTCTGTCGCAGTTAAAGTGGGTTTCTTTGTAGTCCCTTCAATCCAATTGTTAATTGTTTTGTTTGATTACAATAATTTCACTAATGTCAGTGTTGACTCATGCTTAAGTCTAAGTTATGCAGCTAACTCTGTAATCACGGGAAGTGCAGGCTTTTTTTTTCTTACTGATCGTTCGGTGGCACGGAGTTTAAACACTATGTCGTTTGGTTCACATACGCCGAATTTCTTATATGCAAGATTCACGGTGTCATGCCATATCACACCTGTTTCGTTGAGACCGGTGTGGTGGCGGTCATTTCTCAGGTGTTTTAGATCTGACTCCAAATACGATGACAGATGCTTAGCAATGGGTTTGTTTTCTGCTCAGCCCACTTACGGTAGAAATTCCCGCCTCACATGTGTTTTTGTGCCCCGAACAGAACGTCTGTACCTTCTATGGGTGACTTCAAATGGGGAGGGGGGGGGGGCGAGATTTATCTTGCAATTGGTTCTGCACATGTTTACCGAAACTTCGCAGTTCAGCGAACCATTGCACTATGCGAATATGTGGGGTGTCACCGATACGCTATAGATGGGAAGGAAAGAGGTGTAAGTTTAGAATTTTTTGGTTAGACCCAATATTAAAATTCTGATTGATACGCTGTTCTCAGTGATACGCTAGATGGTGTTGATGTAGGACATCTTTCAGAGATACTTGTTACTTTACCCTTTCAATTATTTTTGTGCTTATTGCCTTTTTAATATTGTTACAGTACCTGGAATTGCGCTTCAATCGGACCGTGCGAATGGCTGCTGTCATCCTGTATATGTTTGAAATGGTAAGTGCTAATATAATGGTTCGAATGTCAGTGAAAAAAAAAGGGAAGGAAGGGGGTGGGGGGAAGTTGCTACATTTTTCAGCAATGTCAGCAAACGCTGTCACTCGCTAATTGAGGCTTCTGAGAAGAGGTTCATTATCATCAACATGAGCCTGACTACGTCCACTTCATGACAAAGGCACCTCCCACGATGCGTTAATGTACCCGGTCTTGTGCTTTCTGCTGCCCCGTCATAGTTGCGAACATTTAAATCTCATCAGCCCACCTAATTTTGTCTCCTTCTCATGCGTTTACCTTATCTGGGAATCCAGTCAGTCACCCTTAATAATAGTGGTTATCCTGCCTACGTGCAGCTTGCCCAGCCCATGTACATTTCTTCTTTTTGATTTCAACTATGATATCCTTAACCCAGGTTTGTTCTCTGACCCACTCTGCTCTCTTCTTGTCTCTTAAGGTTACACCTATCATTTTCTTTTCCATCTCTCGCTGCGCCATTCACAGTTTAAGCTATACCCTCGTTGTAAGCATCCAGATTTCTGCTCCGTAGGTTAAGTACTGGAAAGACGCAGCTGTTAAATACCTTCCTCTTGAGTGTGAGTGGCAGGTTATCATTCATGATTTCAGAATGCTTGTCGAATGGGATACAACTCATTTTTATTCTTCTAGTTATTTCGCTCTCAAGATTCGGCTCCGCGGTTATTATCTGTCCTAAGTAGACATATACCTATACAACTTCCAGCGTCTCTCCACCTATCGAAAAGTGTTGTTTTCTGCCGAGATTGTCGCACATTACTTTAGTTTTGTGCGTGTTAATTTTCAGATCTACTTTTCTGCTTTCCGTGTCCGATTCTGTAATCGTGAGCTGTAATTCTTCCCCTGAGTTACTCATCAAGACAATGTCATCAGCGAATCACAAGTTACTAGGATACTCACAATTAACTCTTATTCCTAACTCTTCTCTATCTAGGGCTCTGAAAACCTCCTGTAAACGGGCGGTGAATAGTATTGGAGAGATCGTGTCTCCTTGCTTTACAGTCTTCTTCATTGGGATTATGTCACTTTTTCTTTATGGATAACTATGGGGCCGTAGATCAACTGTATATTTCTCCCAGTATGATTATGTAGGGTTCGACGACACCCAGATTTCGTAGTGCCTGCATTACTGCTGATGTCTTGACTGAGTCAAACGCCTTCTCGTAATCCACGAAGACTATGTACAGGGGTTGGTTCTATTTCGGGCATTTCTCTATCACCTGATTTATATAGTAAGCGTATAGTCTATTGTGGAGCAGCCTGTGCGGAATCCTGCTTGGTCCTTTGGTTGCCTGAACTCTAATGTCGGTCGCCTTGATTCCATTAGCTAGTATTTTTTTTGTAAATAGTCTGTAGAGAACGAACGGTAAGTTGATCGGCCGGTAATTTTTGAAGTCATTGACGTCTCTTTTCTTATAGATTAAGATGATGTTGTCTTTCTTCCAAAAGATCAGGTTAGCCAAACATTGTAGCGTAGTACGTGGCCTGGATTTTGCAACTGATTCTCAAAGTTAGCGCGACATTATTCGCTGTTCTGTCGACAAACGATGCCGAAAGCCCAAATTACCACGCCATAAACACAATGTTTGAGCATTGTAAGCTGAACAGTTACTGTGGCCGCCACAGGGTGCCACCACGTACCGATGCGCTCACTCATTATCCCACATAAATTAAGCCATAAGTTCGAAGAAAAACTACACAAAAAAAGAAAGTGCTTGAGATCATAACGTGCCCTGATGAAGAGACGCATGGTTTTTGCTCCCTCATTGTCTACCTTCCCCCATGCGTAGCTTTAAACGCGCTTACCGGTACGAAAGGATAGAGAAAGCTCTTGGAGTATGCGGAAAATCCCTGTAACTCCGCTCGAACTCGACTGATTTTGAAATTCTTGGGGGGCACTCAAATAGTGAGGCAATCAATTTTTTTTAATGGCATTTAACATTGTTGAACCTCTTGGTTAATATCGAAGGTGAACAAAGCATTGTATACTGACGAAATAATGTTCGGCCAATGCAGGGGCAGGGAGGGGTGAGGGGGTTGACCTTAGCGGAGGATTCGAAAGGAATCTCGAACTCCTCCTGGATTCAATTTGTCGTGAGGCTGAAAGCATAGTTCATGAGCGTTTCAGTTACGCGCTATGATTTCATGTTCACTTTTCACATTTTTTTGTTATTTACAGCTGCCTTTCATAGTTGTCAGCACTGAAGTGCTGCTTGAATTATTTTAAAACAGGCCCGTTGTACTATGATCAATATATATGTTCGATACTATGCAGATGTACTAAGATCGATATAGAGAACAGCCAGCAAGCAGCGAGACTTCTTGCCTTTTTAAGTGCGGCTGTCGTAGGGCGTCATTGCCGCTTAACGCAACGCAGGCCACATAAAGCCAACAGCAGCCTATTGAGCGTGCACCAAAGAGAAACCCTCTTACTCTTCTTTTTCTAGAGCCTTGATGATGATATAGAGTGATGATGACATTATTGATGTGGCTAGGGAAACAGGAATAACACAAACCACGCATAAAAACTGAAAGAGGAAGTGAGCGAGAAATGAAAAAGAGAAAGGAAAAGATTGGAAGAAAAAATAGATACAAAGAAGAAAACTGGGAATACTGGAAAAGAAAGCAAGAAAGAGTGTAAGGAAGAAACTGATAGAAATCTGAATGGGAACAAAGAAGACTTCCTATCTTCCCCTTCCTTAGGGTTTTGCATCACTAAAGCAAAGCTGCCTTCATTTTTTCAGGTGCGTTATTTTGATAAGTGGGAAAGATTAGGACCAATTGAAATAGTGGGATTCAACATTCCGATAGCGCAGAGTGAATGTGGGAGGACACTTTAGCGGAGGCTTCTGAAGTAATCTCGAACTCCTGGGTTGCACTTATCGTGAGCTGACAGCATAGCAGTGCGTGAGTGCTCTTCAGTTTAGCCCTGTGAATGCTCTCATGGCCGACGGGAATCGTACCTGCAACATTCAGCGCCGCAGGGCTGAACGGCAGGCAAGCATTTGAAGTGGACAACAAATGAAATGCACAGTGGCCAATCGGGCAAACAAGTAATGAAACGGTGAATCGGAAATAAGACACTTATTTACCAAATTACTTCTTTTTTATATCGTTTCAGACAATCTACATCGCTATATCTCTTTACGCTCCGGCATTGGCACTTTCTCAACGTGAGTAATGTGAAACGTTTATTAACTTCCACATTCGCATTACATCCGAACACTGGCTCGTGTTTATACCCCTGATGACAAGCTTAATTCTTGAAGTACTTAATTCGAACAATCCATGGGTACGTCAATTAGATTAGATCTACGCCACAAAGCGGCTGCAGTGACAGAGTGGGAGCCATTTTGTACGCGGAGTATCTTTTGCTCGGGCCTATGTCCCGTGGCGTCGGCGTCCGCACTCACACTACGCATGCGCAACTCTCCTCCTTCCCTCTTTCTCTAACAGCTGCACGTTACTCTCTCCACTTCTCTCCTACCACCTCCTTGCGCCTCTCCTGCGTTCTCGCTTCTGCTGTCGCGGCGCGTGCGCCACTTTCATCTTCTAGTCTCCTCTCCTTCAAGTGTGAATGTAAAGCGGGTGCGCATGCTTGCCCCCTCCTCCTGCTCTCCTACGCTCCACTCCTCTCTCATCTCGCAACGCCGACACGGGCAGCATCTGTTAGTCTACGCTCGCTCCCCCTTACCATGCTCCCCCCTCTATCTCCTCTAGGCATCTCTACCCGCGGCGTGTGCGCCGAGTGTGCTCTAACGCATCGAGTGAGTCAAAGCTTTAACGCACTCGGTTAGTTTCGTTCTGGAAATTCGATGATGGATCTCTGAAACCACACGTGATTTTCTCCATTCTTCAAAACTTGGCTCACCATAATTTGTGGCACAGATATTTGCCATGGAGCTACCTCCATAAAATAATAATAAAGAAGTTATTTCAGTTAATTTTATCAATTATTCGTTCCTAAGTGATATAATTAGTGGCAAATGTTTTTGCCTCGGCATGAAATTGGCTGTGAAGCTGATATGTGCCTAGCTATTATAATTTTTAAGGAAAAATTTATATTGCTGAAAAGAGCACCCCATATATAGGCACTGTATTTTGAACTCCAAGGTAGTGCCAGTGCGAGATTTCTTTTGTGCTCTGCTGAACAATAAAAATTCATAGCGTGCGCGTTAACTAAAAGTGGACTGCGGGCCCCTGTGTCCAAAAGGTATCTTCTGTCTCTCAGTGCCTATTAGCAGTGATTTGCATGCTTTAGTAGCAAACACCCTCCATCACTGCGCACTTTACGCCTACCCAGCTTTCTTTCTTGTGCGACGCCGTGGTGAACACCAGCTTCAACGCCGCCACCAGTGTAAGCGCTAGCGCCCGCTGCATCGCATTTACACGTTGTTCCCTTTAGCGGGAGATGGTGTAATGTTTTGTTACGCTTTTTCTACGCAACGTGAATACGAAACAGGTCAGCCACTTCTGGGGATACGACTTGCACCTTCACGACGGTGCATGAGGTTGGACATGATAATACCAAAATGTGTACGTAACTAGAGCTTGTCACTAACGAACCAACTTTAGAGATCATGACATATGGCATGATACAAGGTGGCCTGTCCTAACACTTCGTCGTGCATTCCCGTTGCAGTAACCGGAATGACACTGTGGTCAGCAGTCGTGGCCATCGGACTGGTCTGCACCGTTTACACAAGCGTCGTACGTGACTGCTTTTTTTTAAATGATACTTTTACACTTACTTTGTGGGCATGAGAACCGTTTGTCCAGTGTCTTATGCTGTTACTCTTCAAAAAAAAAAAACCAAAATCATGTATCGAAAAGTTCGAGTGCGCGCACTCACTCTCAGTGTCGCATGACTAATGAGTACAACAATCAATGCTCCAATATCAGTCAATTCAAAGGCTCCATAAAAAACCCACCTCTCTTTTACAGTTAAGTTCAGATATTGCTCTGATGTAAGCGTCACGCCTTCAAAATTGTAAAAGGGTGATGGGACACGTAGGACAGGTGGTATGAATTTGTGTCGAGTTGAAACGGCTGCCTATTGTTGTTTTTTTTAAGTTGTGCCCCTTTTTTTACACAATACACGAGCCTCACCTTTGAGAGAACCAAGTGATAACCTTCAGCGTGAGCCCATAGCATAGTTGCTTCAGCAAGGGTAAAGAGACGCGTGCTATAAAGGTCAAGCTCTGATCACCTGGAGTATATTATTCTCAAGAAGGCATACATTTTTCGGTATTCGTTCATAATGAAGCAGACAGGGTATGGATTGTTCGAAAGGCAAGAGCTTTGCTTAAGTTGTAGTAATATTAGACAAAGCGAAAGGCCGCGCCCGGGCACGTTTACCTTCGGCTTTTTGTTCCGTTTTCGCTATTTATGTGTCATTTTTATCTATTTCTTTTTAGGGCATAGGGCGTCATAATTTTTATGTAATGCAAAGGTATACAATTCAATTACGAAGGTATTGTGATTGTATACGCATTCTAAGTGAAACACTTTTGGGGGGGGGGGGGGCGGTAACCTTTCTCCGAAAAAGTTTACCCTTCCCCCTAAAATATACCCTTCCCCATAAAAATGTTCAAACTATGCCCCTGTTCTGTAAACTGACGGGCACCGCAATGAGTGATGTCGTTGCCTATTCGCAGGGAGGTATCAAAGCAGTGGTACTGACGGACACTTTCCAGGCAGTGGTGACCGTGGTCGCCATGGTGGTCGTGATAGCTCTGGGCATGTATCAGCTGGGAGGACTGCGAGCGGTCTGGCGGACGTCCCTCAGCGGAGGACGCGTGCAATTCGACGTGTGAGTCACTGTGGCAAGCTTTTTGCGCCTGCGTGCGCGACTCAAACAAGCATAATTACGTAAATAGTTTCCAGCGTCGTGCCGGAATTATCGCTTTTGTATAATTGACACACACACCAAGACGCAGCCTAACTTTCTGAAAGTGCTGAATGAACAAATATTCTTAATTATAGTACCAATGCTGATAACCCGCACACACTTGACTTCGAGTATTGCTAACGGCTATTTTTTGGTATTTATTAAGTGACTGGGCGATGAAGCACTGCTGTTCTCAATAAAACAAAACAATAAAAAGGAAGTGAATGCTTTCAAGTGCTTTGAATCTGGCATTTAGACTACGTAGCTTTCGAAAGTAAAATGATGACTAAACGTTTGAGCCAGTTTCAACCAAGGAGGTTTAAATAAATATGCTTGAGTGGAGGCCGCCTATGCATACCAATGAGGTGCAGTGAAGCTGTGGTGGCGATCTTGTCATAGGCAAGATAAGGAAGCCAAAGCGCGCCCGCCACTTCTTTCCGCCGTGGTTTTGACGGTTATGGAGGGCATTAAGTGGTAAATTGTCAAGAATAAGAACTCAAATGACAAACAAGAATACAGTGGACCTTATTCTGTTTTTTAAGCGTTTTCCTTGCAAACATGTACACCGACGAAGGGCATGTAACGCTGGTTTTTAAAAAGAAGCATATTCGTGAGAGCCCAGCTCACTTTCTCGGCATTCATTTTCTTGTTTAATTTATTCTTTTATTCTTCATGTGATGGAATATTATGCATAAGTAGATTTCGACCACTTTCTTTGCATGGAATATAAAAGTAGGTGTACCAAGTTTCACATGTACAAAAGGATATGCTGATCGAAAAAAAAAAAGTTGTATGTATGAGGGAAAACTGCAGTGAGCCCCTCCCCACTAATCTCCGAAACAGGCTTTTCATTCTTGACCTCTTTTATTTTCGCTTGAGGATAAAGCCTAGCTCTTTTAGTTCCCTACAATTTCTCTGTGGTAGAATTTTCTTTTGGAGCTGTTTGTTTTAGGTTCTCTTAGAGCACACAAACCATTTTTTTTGTAAGAGCTGCCGTGTAGCCGATGCAACTCTCACATCTTCAAGTTGAGTACATATAACGGCACCAATAGAGTGGTGCCGTATACCCGTAACCGTATCCCTCGTAACCGTATCCAACCGTAACCGTATCCCTCGGTTAAGGTTTTTTTTTTTTTTGCAGTTAGTTGCACCACAAACATTGCACAGTTCAGACACTGTTTTTTGCTCACTGCACTTCAAATAACAAAACAAAAAAGCACGAATGTAAAAAAAACGACAGGCCCCTGTGCGTTGCCCAAACAATGTAAGCTGTCCTCGTAATAGTGAGTTAAGCTTCTAGTTAACACAACTAAAAAGCAGGGGTGTAGCCAGAGATTAGTACACCGGGCCCGTGCCACCCCCCCCCCCCCTCCGTCACCTCGAAATTATTTTCGCCATGGCATAGAGAGCAAATGATGGTCATTTAAAGAGGGGTTGCCCCTCCCGAAAAGAACAATGCCCCTCCCCCCCCCCCCCCAAAAAAAAAACATTTTGGCTACGCCAGGTTTATGACCAGGCTAGTTAGTGAAGATCCATAATAGCACAGCGCACTCACCTCGTCCGTGTCCTGCACTGTGAGCTAATCTGGCTATGCCCCTGCCAGTAATCAAAAACGAAATGTCCGAGACGCCTATTTAATTTTAACGAATAGTTAACTGTGCATTATTCTCCACTCGCTTACCACTCTAATGGTATAAACAAGCACAAGGATGTGTACCAGTAGACAATGCAGGTGTTTTAAAAGCCCGTCTTGCTCGTCACAGTCCAGCCTGGTTGTAACGATTCGACAAGTGTCTCTAACATCTATGATCGCTGTATTTTCGCTGCCAGTCATCCCGTGATCTAATGACACAGTTGTTCAACAGCACGCCCCGAAGGGCTTCGAACATTTGGGTATGTTTGGTTCCTTAAGAAACACATTAGAAAGAAAATAATGACTGAGATATTTGAACACAGGTTGAGAGCTATGAACATGCATGTGTTCCGGCATACAGTTTTCATCAAGCTCGAAATATGATACTCACAAATGAAACATTATCCCAAAACAACTTTTCGCTTGACCTATGTAGCCTTAGAAAGGCACGATGTATTCAATTTCATTACAACGTCTGGATACTAAAACACCAGCGAACATGAGGAACATATGTGCGCCTGCAGCCGCTTGACTTGCGGAAAAACGCGCTTTCTGCCTATGGCAAGATGGCGGCGCGCGGCTTCACTTGAGGGCCGCCTCCTTCACTCCAGCAAATACTACTTTAACCTCCTTTTGTTTCAACACACTGCCATGGATGATAATACAGGTGACTGTAATGCCTAAGGGGGCGCTGAATATAACGATAGCGTTGGTGGTGATAGTTACTCTGGCACAGACCAAGTCATGCTTGCCACTTATAAGTTCACACACGCTGAAACACATGCACTTTATAACCAACGTTAACATGCTAGACAACTAACAGGAGCAGACTCGTTTATTCTTCAGTATCGACCCAAACCCCACGGTCCACTACACCGTATGGGGCCTGGCTTTTGGATCTTTCTTCACGAACACTGCCAGCTACGCGACCAATCACATGATGGTGCTGCGCTATCTCACAGTGCCGACACTCAGCAAAGCCAAGTTGTGAGTATCCCTCAGTATATGCGCATTTCATCACCAATAATTACATTGGTAATAGGTCAGTCAGAACTACAAAAAGATATCAATGCATAAAGAATTTGTCGCAGAAATAATTTTGCGTATCTTTTAGTAAAGCGGTATACTATGTATGCTTAAAATAGTAAGGCTCAAAAAAAGGTGAAAAAAAAAATACTATTTACAAGTTAACCCTCAATGTGCAACCTAGATCCACACTTTGGGCGAAGGCTTTCGCTTTGAAGCGCTGGTGGAATGATGGAAGCCCAAGGCTAGGCCAAACTTACATAAGTACTATAAGACATCTGTTGTGTAAACAGCACAATAAAATCTTTCGATATAAATGTATTATCACATTAATAGAGGTATATTTACTATTCAGTAACAAAAGCTCATAAGCTATGCTATTTGAAGTGTTTGAAACAAGTGAAACAAGTGTCCGCTGGGTCTAGTTGCGAAAATGACGATCGTGTCATGGATTGTGCAGAAGGCTAAAAGAAATCATGGGCTAAATCTAAATGAACATCAAGAAATTCCTTGTTTTCCTATTTATACAGAACCTTGCACTTAAATAGTTTTTATCTCAAATATTTTTCTGGGACACGCTGTTAAATTGTGCCGTCACACGTTCCAGTGAATCAGGGAAACACGCGCACTAGTTTGCACCACAATGCGTGCGGATTCCCTGGCCGATCAGCATGTGAAAATCCAGATTACCACGCTCTATATGAAATAAGAGAGCAATCATGGGTTTGGGCGCACTTTTTCTTTTTTTTTTTTCTGAGGTGACCTGTCCTATAGTGTTCTTGCCATTATTTTTCTCGGGACTATAAAATGAATTTCTTGTCACTGGTCACTTACTATGGAATGGCCATTCAGGTACAGCAGCAGTGTCCAGTTTTTCCCTGATGTTGATTCTAGTATATAGACGCCTGACTTTTCTTAGGCAGTCTTCGTGGCGCCTTATTGCTTTTCGCCTGCGGTTCTTGCTTCAAAATTCTGTTGATTTTCTTTCTCACTCTTCTGTTTTTTTTTTCTTGTCGACAGCGTGGTCTGGTTCAACTTTCCTCTGCTGTGCACAGTGCTCTCACTGAGCAGCTTGGCCGGGCTACTAGTCTACGTGAAATACGCCAGCTGTGATCCCGTGGCAGCTCACCAAATTTCCACAGAAGACCAGGTGAGTTTTCCAACACGAATATATCTATAAGGCTCTTCGGGCATTGAGAAATAAGAAACGTGTGTGTTCAACGACGTAGACGCACCTCCTGTCTTTCATTGCGTTTGGTACCCGAACTCGAGCTAAATCCTTTAACTCGTCCTTTTATAATCACGCCCCGCTTTAAAACAACAGGACCTTTCAATATGCTTCTGTTCTCTTGTTTCATTATTTGTGTACACTTATATAAAAGTTTGATACCTCGATAATTCGTAATGTAGTCGACGAACGTTATTGTGTGGCAAGCCTTGTTTCGGCGACAAGGCCCGGTGCACGGTTTTCGAAAATCTACCGTCGCCTTTAGTGCACTCTTTTGGCAACACAAAAATTACGCCAACATGTCCGTACATAACGTTATCTCAAAGACACTTTAACGTAAGGTCCTGCATTTAATGCGAAACGAATTGGCTTGTTTGTGGAAAGTTTCAATTTTGGGTTTCTTACAGTCTTTGGACACATTTGTCAATATTACTGCAGCTGGCATGCATATTTGTGCGCTCATAATAGTCTCCAATCGTGCTAACATTTAGGGATGTGGGTATTCAACTGTAAGAACTTCATTTTCTACAATAAATTTGAATAATTAAAACACATCCTTTGACCTGCATTACATGCAATAAACTTTCGGAGATCATAGACAGTGCCTCAATGTTGTGATCGGAGACCATAGACAGTGCCTCAGTGCAGTGAATTTTAGTAAAACAGTCACGTCGTTTGCAGCAAAAATTACCCGACTTTATTGGTTCTCTTCGTGAAATGCCGCACACTCTAAAGCTACCGTGTCTTTTCTTCTGTGTAGCTGCTGCCATACTTTGTGATGGACGTGCTTGGAAAGATGACCGGCGTTCCTGGCCTGTTCGTGGCTGGTATATTTGCGGCCTCACTGAGGTGAATGAACACCAATTTTGTCTCGGGGACTCAATTGACTTTTCATATACCATTGTGCTGGTTAAATGAAAACAATGGTAAAATAACGAGTTTCATGTATGTCGACGAGAAAGGTGTGACCTGCCTCGTAAGCTAAGAAACCTTTCGAATAGCAGCTGGACACTGCTCAAAATTTATGAGAACTCTTTCGCCTGTGTTTAGGTTTACAGCACAAAACATCTGCATGCAGTGGCGGATTTTGTGCTTTAGTCCATGTGACCGATAGGTATAAGACTTTTCACTTTTCATCTCTGCATTATACTCAATTTAAAAAAAATACGTTACTGAATTCTCGTAAATAAAAAAGCGTCTAATTCAGACCTTCTTGTTGTCAAATGAGCCAAAACACTTTGAATGTTTGCTTGTGTACAGTACAATGATTTGAGTGCCCTCTGTTTATCCGGTATTGTTATGGTAGTTTAGAACTATCACTGTCTTTTACTTATGTTATTGCTCTGTGAGAAAATATATCCTGTGCTGTACAACTTGTTGAGTATCTCACAAAAGCGTCATGTAATATGAACAGATTTTTTTCTATCAGTTTTTACAAAGTATTCGTTCATCCTATTTATGTATCATTCTCTTGCCTTTACAGCTCCATATCGTCTGGAGTCAACGCCTTATGTGCGGTATCGTACGTGGACATTATTTCCATCATCAAGCCTGACATTCCGGACAAAACTGGGGCCAAGATTATTGTTGCGCTAGGTGGGTATTGACGGGTTGAACTTTTCTAACCTAGCTCTAGAGTACACTCGTGCTAAGTGAGGTGACATCTTTCAGTCACAAATTATAGTTCAATTAAGAAGAACAAAGCCGATGCACAAAAACCACGCCCGTTATAGGTCACACTCAGACAGTCCCAAAACGTTTTACAATTTTCGAATAAACCTTCGGTAGTTACACCTGGTTTATCGACTTGTCATGTATGCGAGGCGAATTAAGAAGGTTCCCAGAATGGTGGTTCAGCCTGCTCATGTTAGACATATATGGCAATGCTTACCTAATCACCTTCGAAGAATCACTTGTCTGCGCGTACATTTGCACCATCGCCCCTGCAATTGTCGGAAGCAGTGATGGTAGAAGGCTTCTTTCGGAACCGGTCAGAGCTTCCTTCGCATTCGTCTTGATGTCCTTCATGGTTGCAAAGCGCACACCCCTGAAGCCAATTTTCAGAGTATGGAACAGTCACAAGTAACTTGGATCGAGATCCGGCAAATGCGGTGATTCGGACGATCGAAATGCTTTTCTTGACGAGGAATAGCTGCGCAACAAGCTATGTGCTGCTTAGTACGTTATCGCGATACCACTTTCCTCTACGCTTGCACTTCAAACCACATAGCGAGCCTTTCCCAGAACGTGCACGTAGAAATGGCCAGTCACAGCCTGTCCAGGTAATGCTAGCTCATGGTGCACCATACCATCGATGCCAAACAATGAAACAAGCGTCACTTTAACAAAGCGCGTTCTTTTCTCGCCCATTCCCCACTCCCGAGCGATAACGCTACTCCTAGTAAAAACCACGTACTATCGGCGTCGAATGATACCCGAACAGCGGCAAGCATTGATTGATATGTTTGATGGACATGTGGGGTCTAACGTCCCAAAACGTCTGTATGATTATGAGAGACGCCGTAGTGGATGGCTCCGAAAATTTCGACCACCTAGGGTTCTTTGACGTGCAACCCAAGCTGAGCACACGGGCTAACAGCACAGCGGCAAGCATTAGGAATGGCGAAGTGCGCGTCGTTCATGGCTCGAAGCGCTCCGGTTGGGCAGCACTGCGCATATCCATTGTGACGACTGGACACGCCCACTGTACCATTGCTAATGTTTGCTTCTGTTCGTATTCATTTGAAGGCAATATTACAAACTCAGAAAACCATCCTGTTCATGTGTGTCGCCTGAAGGCATGCTTTGTGTGTGAAATTATTGTAGTATCGCATGGAGTGAACAATGAAATAACATTGACTAGCTGATACAGCACATGCTCACGGTCTGGAACGCGACACTTACGGCTGAGCAGTAGGCGTGTTACGTTGTCCACATACTTACATACAAGTGACTTCGTTTCTACGGTTTTCAGTTCGTGTTATATAGGCGTAGTTTCGACTCAGAGGCTCACATCATAGCCAACGTTCCTGTTAGCGGCCAGACTTCGTAGAAATATTCATTCATTCATTCATTCATTCTTTATTTATTTATTTATTTCCAACAAGTCTTTCACAACCAGTTGGGGGGTCCCTCAGGCGAAAAGCGGTTGAAAAACCCCTTGAGAGTGCCTGAGGCCCCACGTACATGGCAGAAGTTTCGTAGTTATCTAACGTAGTTTGAGCAGTTACATAACAGGCACTGCATGAAATGTTTTCATGTTGCGCTTCAACCAGCGAGTGCTGCAGTACATGTCAATATTCTACTGTTATCTCTTTTTTTTCAACCTGAATGTCACCGTACCGTCATTGACGCTCTGGTCGCTTTGCCTGTTGTGCTCGCAGGGGTGTTCTTTGGCCTGCTGACCATTGGTCTGGTGGCCATCGCGTCGAGAATGGGCAACGTGCTCGCCGTGAGTAGACACTTGCGCTTCCGTCGGCCGGAGTTTGCCTGCTGGGCGTTCGAGAGGTGCCTGCATCGAACACGAATTTACTGTAGTACATGGCGTGCGCTCGGGAAAGGACGCCGCCGTGTGGTGGCGATCTTTGTGTTGCGCGGTCTTTGTTGCATACTGCGATTTACAAATTACGAGATAAACACAAACGCTGTCGGAACCTGCCGGGTGCGCAAACTGTTGCGCCGCACAGATTAGCAATCAACCTTTTATATTTTCTTGCGCTGCCCTTTGCCGCTTTGGTAAGGTTTCTGTAGGAGCCAGGCGACACCTCCTCTGTAGAGGAGCTGCTAAGTGAGAACAAACGCCATTGCCAGAACGGAAGCCCGCGGGATGAGGAGCCGTTTCGTGACTTTTCCGCTATGAGAAGGGCCCATGCGCCGCGGCCTAATAAAAAAAAAAAAAGGCGGACTTCGAAATCCCGCGAAAGTGCATCGCTTAGTGCGTCTAGCATTGTAACGCACATCATGTATCTTAAGGAGGCCCCTCTATAATTAATTGCAACTTGCAGACACGTTACAGAATGCAACAGGAGGTCTAATTTATGCGTGATAAGTGGTGGTTTTGTAAAAACCCAGTCTCTACTTTCCGTTTTATATGCGCAACATTTCTTAGCGAACTTCGGTGACTTTGAATCTATCTATCTATCTATCTATCTATCTATCTATCTATCTATCTATCTATCTATCTATCTATCTATCTATCTATCTATCTATCTATCTATCTATCTATCTATCTATCTATCTATCTATCTATCTATCTATCTATCTATCTAGACGCTTACGTTTGAATACTCTCGTGGTCACCCCTTTAACTTGGCGTAAACCTAAATTAGCATGGGAGGCTAAGATGATTTGACAAATGTGACGCGCTGGTCAAGACATGAATAGTGTCACAATCCCGTCGCGTACGTCGTCAAGCACTTCCCGCCAGACAGTGGCACATACTTATGGGCGGGTATGTGCCACTGGTATGCGGGCATGTGCCGCAGGGGATGGACATTTGTTAGTATCTACCCAGGAACGACGAGAACGTCGTTCGACGAGAACGACGAGCGTTAGGAAATACCCGACATCGGTAGTGTCGACCCAACGAATGCAAATAATAAATGTCAGGGTCCCCTACGGCGTCTCTCATAATCATATGGTGGTTTTGGGACGTTAAACCCCACAAATCAATCAATGTCAGGGTCCCAGCTAGAATCGAACCCAAGCATTCTGTGTGGCAATGAAACATTTTACTACAGAGCTACGTCAGGTTTCGGAACTGCTTTTCAAATAGACGCTATAGTCTTCGTGAAAGATAAATAGTGGTTGCAGTGCTGCCTACCCAATTTTGTAAATATTACATATGTACTCCTTTGATACAGCCGTCACGTCGGGTTAACGTCAAATGTGATTAGTTGACATGCGCTGAAGTTGATTTATGTAGCTGCGTCCAGGTCCAGCATCCTCGCGAGCATCAGTGCTTTATATCAGCTTCTGCTGTTGCTAATAAGCATGTTCCAGTTGACATAGTTGCGTAGGTGCAAACAACTGGTTATATAAACATCTGCAACTCTTCAACATTTGTCTGTGCGTGCAACATTTGTGCATATATTTAGCGTCATTTCATGACGTGTCGCTATAAATAAAAAAAATGCAACATGACCACCTTCCCTCTGCATGCTTCACATAACGTCGATTCCCGGGTACGTGGGATCAGTCGTTTTTTTTTTTTTCACTACTAGTGGCGATTGCTTGCAAACACCGATTAGCAGTGTGAATGAATTGGAGGGCTTAGCTAATATGATTGAAATAGCATGAGACACAAAACCCAATTTCGAGCTCGTTGGCCACTACAGCGCCGTAAAAGCCTGTCAAATATAGGTAAACTTTGTTCACGATTGCAACAGCGTGACTTCGCATTTAGCGAAGAAAAAAATGCCCCAAGATAGGGCACTTGGAAGGCACTGGGTTCGGGCTAGTTGGTGGTGATCCATAACTTAAGGGCACCTAGTTATTCGACTTAGGTCGACTGAAGCTGAGAGGGCTTCTCACCACCACGCATTCAAAGTCAAGTGAGTGGATCTCTCCTCGCCTTCCCAGCACTTCGCATAGGCGATGAATCCTCCTCGCCACTTCTCCTTGGAAGCGCGTGAACGATGTTAGCAATAAGGTCTCGAGCCTATATAAGAATTTCGCGCTTTTCGGCTAGACACTGTAATCGCCGCTTGCGCGTCGTATAAACAAACAAAATGAAATCAGTTGATCGCTCACATTGGCCAGAGAAAGAAGAGATAGGTGGCTGCATGGCAAATCAGTGAAAGAAACAAATCACGCCTGATACTTCGCATAAATGGAAAGCATGCACGCTATTGACGTCACGGGAATCACTGTCTGCGTCACGAAGTGTGCAAGAAAGATAACGCCAGGAAATAATAGGGAGTTGATTGATTTGTGGGGTTTAAGATCCCAAAACCACCACATGATTATGAGAGACGCCGTAGTGGAGGGCTCCGGAAATTTAGACCACCTGGGGTTCTTCAACGTGCACCCAAATCTGAGCACACGGGCCATAGGGAGTTTTAGAATACTGTTTGCAAGCGCTGCGGGCGCCATATGAGATTTAGAATAGCGTTTGCCCTGCTGCGAACCGCAACGCACGATCGCAGCGACACCGTATAGCCTCGAAACCGGCGCTTGCGGGCCACATGCAGGCCGCCATTACCGCACGCAATTTCGGATTTCTTGCGTGCGGTCCGCGAACGCGAACCCCGACTCGTATTACGACGCATGCGCAGTGGCAGCGACCGCACCGCAAGGGCCCGCGGTGCACTATTCTAAAACTTCCTATTAATGCGCCCTTTATGCCTGCGTGCGTGCGTATGTGTGCGTGTGTGTGTGCGTGCGTGTGTGTGCGTGTGTGTGTGTGTGTGTGTGCGTGTGTGTGTGTGTGTGTGTGTGTGTGTGTGTGTGTGTGTGTGTGTGTGTGTGTGTGTGTGTGTGTGTGTGTGTGTGTGTGTGTGTGTGTGTGTGTGTGTGTGTGTGTGTGTGTTAAAGGTTGGTGAGAGGCAGTATATAAAGAACAAAAATGTGGTCTTACTGCTATAGCGTAGTACATAAAGGACCAACATAAACACCAGAAGTGCATGGTTTGTTATAGGGCCACGCACACACGAATAGCCGACGTTAATATAGATCCACATCGATTCGCGCTGTGACCCCGCCCCACCAGCCTGAGTTGTTGAACCATTATTCAGCTCTACATAAAAAGATAAACTGCAAATCAAATTATAGTATTGTAATTGTGACAAATTCTGCCCTTTGTTTGGCGGTTACAAGGGTGCCTCGAAACCTCAGACTTGCCGTTCAGCCTTCTATTAATGTCATCCAACCACAAGATAGAAGGCGAAGCAATGGTTGCTCGGTTTTTTTTTCCGGACATATAGGCGACGTGTTGACGACTCCAGCTCCGGCTAAGGCTCCGTTCCCGAGTTTGAGCGCATTCCACGTGCTTCGAAAAACACCTCGTGAACGCCCCGCGGATGCAAACCCGGAGGATGACGGAAATGTAAGTCGCTTCTCATTGAGCGTTTGTGGAGAGCTTATGCAAGTATACTGCATATATACGTAAGGCGACCACTGAGAGTGGCGCAGTTAACACACATTTTGCAAAGCGCACAGCTCAAGTGAATATATTTAAATGAATTGAGGAGGGCTGTATCTTTTCCCGCAAAATGCTGAGATTTGTATCATATCTTTACTACTACTACAAATTGCTTTCTTTTCCTGCAGAAAATGATTACCGATTATTGTTCACTGGTATCATAATCATATTCGAGAAGTGTACTGAATGGTGGCTAACATATAGATTACCCGTTTCGGAGGATGTAATATGTTCTGGTTGAGACTAATTTATTCGCCATAATAAGCCCCAAAATTCATGGCTAATTTTAATACGCCACCAAGATATCGCTATAAGCTTGATACGGCAAAGTGGACCGTCAATTTTTGTCCGTTACTTCTCACACTGTTAAATACCAAACAAATTTAACATACCTAAACTTTACAGCCGCATAATTTTTTACATCAAAATCACACGAGAAAAGCCACCTCAGCAGCAGTCTTTTTATTTGCCGTATACTGTCAATCATCGCAACGTTCTTGGCGTTTTTCTTCCTTTAACTGCACTTTCCAGGCATCCCAGGTCATCACCAGTGCAATCGGTGGGCCTCTGCTAGGCCTATTTACGCTAGGAATGTTCATTCCGTGCGGCAACAGTAAAGTAAGTACCCTGACAGGCAGTCACTTCAATGCGTTCCCGTAGAAGATAATTCACTACTTGTGCCTAACCTCGAAGCTCTATAAGGATGCAGTCATGCCCTTGTCATTCACTGTATTACAGCACATGACACGTCGTCTTTAATATTTTTGATGGACTCCAGCATAGGTCCAGCAGTTCCTTTCTTTCTGGTGATTTAAAAATATGTACTTTGGTTCAGCTTGATATTAGTTTATCAGCTTGATATTAGCTTGATATTAGTGATAAAGTTCTACACCTACCGCACTTCAGTTCAGCTGCACCGAGAGCAGCTGAATTCGGTTCTTGGTGAAATGAGCATGACCTTACTGATTCACAGCACTCGCACTCAGTGTTAGCCCACCAAATTTTAGTCAAATGGTGCTGATTACCATATTATGAGCAAGTGGAAGATACAAAATCTAGTCCTGCGATGCGTACTGCGAGTGTTCTTTCGTATGATTGTTTGTTCACACTCTTTCAACAAATACTGCAGCTCAAATTGTACACAACACTGTCTTTCTAGGGGCAACATAGGTAAACTTGCTTACTTATTTATTTTGGAATTCTGCAATATAATGATTTGGCTCAAGTATAAGGGGGGTTTCATGTACAATATAAATGCGTCAAATCAAACAATTAACGCAAGAAATGAGCACAGGCAGTTGCGTAGCTATGGGATGGCACACCAGGACCACGCTCCACTCCCGAATTTTTTTCGCTATGGCATTTGCCTGACACCCCTCCCCCTTCAAATCAAAGAGTTGATTCCCCAAAACATTTCTGCCTACGCTGTGAGTACAGAAACAAGGCATTTGCTAAGGATGATTGAAAAATTGTGGACCATTTCCCCGAAATAAACCGTGATGTGATGCGAAGTAGCACCGGTGCGCACGCCATTGACCCGGCTGAAACGGGCGTCGACGCGAGCAAAGAACGGTTTGAAGCGAAACTCGGTGTAGCCTTTACTCGAGTAAACGTTTCTTTGAAACGCAAGGGCATGGTAGGCGGCTTGGGTTTCGTGTAAGTTTTATCGCAGATAAACGAGCAGAAATAGTGTTTCCACTCGACGTTCGGCCAAACGTTGTGGGCGGTGGAGAGGGTGAAGCGAGAGAGAAGCGTGTTGTGAGCAGGCGGAGGAGCATGTGTTGGGAGAAGCCGGAAGCTGCTGAGGGTGAGGGAGAGAGTGACATCAACGCGCAGCTGCGACTTGACCTGCTTGGCATCGTTCCAACTGCGGCGGAGGGAACGCGGCGCGGCGCGTTGTCACGGAGACACGGACGGACAATGTTACGCAGGCTGGTCAAAGAGCTGATTCTCATCTAAACATTGTAATACGACAACCATTTTACAGATGTGGTCATCGAAGGAAAGGAACACAACCCACATGTGGTAGGATCAAAGTTAGCGTGTCGCTCCCAATGGTCAATGTTTATGTCAGTGTCGTAACTTTTTGCAATATTCCAACTTCAGTGACAAACTCACGTTCAAAGTAGGATGTGTGGATAGGTCTCACATATTTCCACCTGGTGCAGGGAGCAATCGCGGGACTGGTTGTTTCCCTGTGCTTCTCGCTTTGGATAAACCTGGGGCAATTCGTCACCTCCATGGTCCTTTCCGGGCCTTCTCCATCCATGGACGGCTGCCCCGCTGAAGTGAAAAATGCAAGTGCAGCTGTTCTGTTCGACGGCACAGAAATCTTGAAGGAACCCAACGTGTGAGTGTCTCATCTGGTGTAAAAACGGGACGGTGTACTCAACAGTCGCCCTGCAACAGTTTTAGAGTGTTCATTATTAATGATAGGACCTTCTAGTATTTTACGCGCTAAGATCCCTGTATGATCAAGAGGCATGTCATCGCGGAAGGCTCCAGATAATTTCGAGTACGGCGGTGTGACCTGTGAAACCCTGCCCTGTGTGTGGTGCGCAATGTGCGTCTCTTTCTCTTTTACTCCTTTACTTCTCTCTTCCCACGTTTAAGGTAGCAAACTGGGCGTAGTCTAGTCAACCTCCTGTTCTTATATAGATTCTCTCTCTGCCCCGCCGCGGTGGTCTAGTGGCTAAGGTACTCGGCTGCTGACCCGCAGGTCGCGGGTTTGAATCCTGGCTCCGGCAGCTGCATTTCCGATGGAGGCGGAAATGTTGTAGGCCCGTGTGCTCAGATTCGGGTGCACGTTGAAGAACCCCAGGTGGTCAAAATTTCCGGAGCCCTCCACTACGGCGTCTCTCATAATCATATGGTGGTTTTGGGACGTTAAACCCTACATATCAATCAATATCAATTCTCTCTCTCTCGAGCAAATGGGTATGTTTAACGTGCACAGACATCGTACAGTGCACACACTCTTCTATTATTTCCCACATGTCGAAATCAAAGTGTATACATTTTGGGTGTGCGTTACACAAGTACGGCAGCACGCAACACGACGGGTAGAAGGAAGCACTAAGCAGTGTGAACGCTTGCTTTTCGGCCAAGTGACTCCTGGAATGTTATATAGGAACGGGAAATTTATGCCAGTATAGGGTCACGAGATCGCCCAGCGGAAAGCTTAAAGAAACTGGGTTTTCATGATGTAAAAGAGACCTTAAAAATGAAGTACGGACCCGGAAATTAAGTAGTCCACATATACTGATGTTCGCGGCACATGAGCAGGCACAGATGTTCTGTGAAAATTTCTCAAGAGCAGCAAGGGTCGATGGCAGACGGATGCTTCAACAACCGTTTTCTTCGTTGAAGTGCAGTGCGCTGAACTATACAGGATGGCCCGAGCTGTGTGAAACTCAGGATCTTTCCGAGCTCGGGTGACACCCCCTTTTGAGTGAACCAACAGTACGGAAATGTCCCCTCAGCTTACTACGTTTCATTGGTTACGATGGAACCCGGCATCGCGTCAAGGACGGTCGACAAAGTGTTTTCAAACCAGAGGCATCTTTTTCTCATTTTTTTGTCGTTCCAGTGTGTGCAGAATTGCACCCATGCAATAAATGTGTCAAAAAAGTTTCCGGGTGACATTTTTAAAGGCAAGGGGTGTTCAAATTTATTTAGAAACTTTTAATGTCCGGACTATGTTCGCTTTAGAATAATCAGCGAGGTGACCTCTGAGATTAGTTCTGGCCGGGCGCCTTACAACACCGAGACCGCAGCTAAACCCAAGGCCACGTGTTAATCATCGGCCTGTACATCCCAGTGCGCTTCTCTGCCAGTGCGCGCCCTCTTCGTCGTCTTAACCACCTGCTATCACCCTACAGTACGTGCGGCCAGCTAATTCGCTATTTTACTGGGTAGTACACTTCGCTAGTAGGCCAGGACGAGCTATGACCAATATAGTTAAACCAAGTCGTGGTAAGACTAATGCGATTATGCTACATCTTAATAAGACTACGCAAACGAAGCCATGGAAAGCAAGGACCATGCTAACTAAAGCATGCTAGTTTACGTGCTAGCTAAACTATGTTAATTGTATGTATTTGTGGGGTTTAACGTCCCAAAACCACGCTATGATTATGAGAGACGCCGTAGTGAAGGGCTACAGAAATTTCGACCACCTGGGGTTCTTTAACGTGCACCCAAATCTGAGCACACGGGCCTACAACATTTCCGCCTCCATCGGAAATGCAGCCGCCGCAGCCGGGATTCGATCCCACGACCTGTGGGTCAGCAGCCGAGTACCTTAGCCACTAGACCACCGCGGCGGGGCTAAATTATGTTAATTAACGCGACGTTAATAATGATCACGCTTAGTAAAACCATGACAATTAGACATTATTGATACGATGACAATTAGGCTATTTCTAATTAGGATTACGCTACATGGCTTCATACTAATCATAGCCTTGTAAATTACACCCGCGACAATTACAGCAGTTCTCTATGAAACTTTATTGAAGACAAAACTGTTTAGTGTTATGTTTATTAAACCCTAGCTAACTAGCATAATCCAAATTAGGACAGAGCTGACACACTCTTGGCTTTGATGAAGGCTGAGTATACGACCGACATAAAATGCTGAAAGAAGCTAGGTTATCACAAGCTCCTCTATGGCTGCAGCCTTGCATAGGTAGTGCAAACTGACCAAATTATTTTATACGCAAAGAAGCTGCTGCTTACCTCTCACCGCATCAAACACTTGACAGTCACGCCAGCACCGTGGTATATAGTCACGAGTTGAACCGGGGCCCTCTCAGAACATCGTGTCTCAGAATCGACGTGTTTGTATCCGATTTCATGCGTCAATCAGTTTAATTGACAGAAGCTCACGGCGAAAATCGGGTCCACCTTCCACATTTGTTTTTGCCGAGGAGCAGGGCTCACGCCGCCAGACCAGCGAGGGGCACGATCCATCATCAACTTTATCACGCACAGTATGCACACACGCACTCAAAAGTAAAAGTTATATCATCGCGTGGCTACCATGGATGGCATTCAATTTCACCGTCCTCGCCACGTATTCACTCACAGCTGCGTTGCTGTTGTGATGCGAGCGCCCCTGGTCACAACATGTCTTTATATTTATCTGTAATATTTTATCGAAGCGAAACAAGCAGCATGAAAGTGCTGCATATGCACCATTGCTGTCTTCGAGAGTAGAAATTTGCCTGCTGCAAGTGGAACGAAAACACCTGCCCGGAAGAAGACAAACGCCCACTAATACGAATGTGGGAGCCGCGTATTGAGTTGGCAAAAAGATAGCTCGGCAATCACGCTGACGTCGCTGCACTGTTGAAATGTTGTCTGAGGGGCGGCTCTGGCGTGTTCGCACGTGATGATGTTCCTATGATAACAGCCACAAATGCCCCACGTGTGTTTCTGACGCAACGTGCGTTCTTGTAGTCAAATTTACCAGCGCTCCGCACTGTCTTTATGTCATGGCTGCCGTAGAGTGAGCTTGGAGCGAACTCATTGATTGATATGTGGGGTTTAACGTCCCAAAACCACCATGTGATTACGAGAGACACCGTAGTGGAGGGCTCCGCAAATTTCGACCACCTGGGGTTCTTTAACGTGCACCCAAATCTGAGTACACGGGCCTACAACATTTTCGCCTTCATCGTAAATGCAGCTGCCGCAGCCGGGATTCGATCCCGTGACCTGCGGGTCAGCAGCCGAGTACCGTAGCCACTAGAGTGCACCGCGGCGGGGCAGCTCGGGACAGACTCGTCCACCCGAGAAGCTCGGGCCGTCCTACATAAAGCACTCCTAGACGTGTGCGTAATGTTTGAACTTCTAACCTCTGCAAAGCTGCCAGAAATGCAAACTTTCTGAGCTTGATTGCATATTGTCCCATACGCAATACACGAAATATTCAGCCGTGGCCACATCTTTGTAGAGCGCTCGAGCAGCCGGTTTTTGCCCTGCGGGCCGAAATCTTGAGGCATTTTTGGGCTCTGAAGTGGTGTATCAGGAGCCCGCATGGCCTAGTTGTCAGGCTGACCACGTCAGAGCCTAATACTGCCCCAAGGTTTCGCCCCACAAAGCAAAAAGTGGCTGTTCGCGTGCTCTACACAGACGTGGCCACGGCTGTACCTCACAAAACAGGCCCTATTATCATGGCGACTATAACACTAAAAGACCCGGCTTTATGGCCGCCACCTGAGCATTTTAGCTGTTTAGACAAGGGCAAGTTTTCGTCACGAAGCGTTACAGCGTATCTTCGGTGTGGCGCCGTGAGTTATAATCTGATATCGGCGCTTCGCTTGAAATGTAGCACACTTCGTATCTGCCACATGCAGATTACGCACAGGCAAATGCATCGAAAGGCATTTCCCCCTGCACATCGCTGTGTTGCTTGTTATAGTTTACTGTTAGCGTGATAGAAGAGGTTAAGGGTATGGCGTTACCGTGCAGTATACGTTCGTTGTGGAGAGCGTCTTATAGTTTAGCGGGATAGCATTTACGTGGTTTACGTGCTGCAGCTGGTATGGTGGCGCCACCTGTTGGAGCATAGAGAAGTAAGAATAGTAAAAAAAAGAAAGGAAGACGAGAATGTCTGCTTATGTCACTGCGCGAAGCATTGTTACAAGTTTATTTTAGTAATAATGAACTTAAATAAATATGAACCACGCACCAAACGCGAAAACGTTTAAGTTGCCGATTTGTTTACATCAGTCTTGTAGTTAGGTCTACACACGTTAGAAATGGGAAGCTATCCCGATAACTACGTGAACTTATTCGTAATATTCGGTAGTCGAAGCTAACTGAAGGCAAGCGAAGCCACTTTAAGCATTCGTTTGCTGCGAACAAGGGGAATCTTTCAGCAACTACGGGAAAATCACTTCGAAGCGGGCGTCCGAAAGCGCCGCAGTGTTTTACGTAACACGGTAGCGTTAAATCTGAAAAATAGCCCGCGTACTGTAAGCGGTACGGGTAACGTATACGTATCGGCGCGTGCGCACTTCGATCCCGGTACGCGCCCGGCATCCCTGTAAGCCCGGTATGCTATAACTGTCTATTGTTCCGATGAGGAACCTGAAGACCAAATGCAGATATCATCGCTACATGCACACTGATTCTTAAGCACGTCGCGCAACATCACATAGTCTAGTGAAAGTTGCATAATGGAAAACCTGCTTCTCAGCTCAGTACGACTTTTGGAGAGGCGCCGCGGCTAATCTTAGCTTTCGTCATCGTGATAAAGAAATGTGAACTGCAGTGTCGTAGCCAGAAGTGTTTTTTATTGGAGAAGGAGGGGGGGGGGGGGGGGCTCAACCATACGCTATTAATGTCCGTAAATGCGTTTGTATATGCGCATGTATGCATACTTAAGCAAAATTGAAATTTTTGCTGGGAGGGAGGTTGAATTCTCACCAACACCCCTCCCTGGCTAAGGTCATGGTGAACTATAAGGGAGTTCATTATTAAATGAAATAGCCTTCCTGGGATGCTTGGTTCGCCAAGCGCGTCGATATAATGTCCTCGTGCAATCATTGTCACATGCCCATTTCACAACTGCAAGAGAACTGCTCTTGTTGCTGAGAAGAGGCCAAACGACCTTTCCAGATTGACTGTGAATTGACTGATCGGAGAAATTTATTACGTTGTATTTCAATATGGTTGTGGCTCTGGTGTGGTTGGGTTCACAGTTTAAACGAAGCCGACCTCAGTCATTGCAGGTTATTTGCATGCGTTTTGTTGCTCCGAGTAAACTATGCGTGAAGACGGAGGAGTAGCTTAAAACGAAAAAAGAATATATACATGCGCTACCATTTGCGAAGTGCTGCAAAACAGTGCTGCCTGCTCACTCGGTTCTATTTTTGATATACATTTCCTTTAAACAGTGCTTATTCATAGTTACATCACAGATGCCTTGGCAGTGGTACCAGAACGTCTAAAAAAGGTTCGAGTGTCTGTTACAATATCTCGCATAGTGTTACCTGTGAACTAAAGTAAAAATTTTTAATTTTGCATGCTCTAAATGTCGCACAGCAATCAGAGAGAGAGAGAGAGATAAAGATGCAAGGAAAGGCAGGGAGGTTAACCAGACGCACATCCGGTTTGCTACCCTGCACTGGGGAAGGGATAAAGGGAGAAAAGAGGTTGCAGAAAGATGAGAAGGTACACACAATCACGAGCACACTCGGGGAGCACACACAGTCTACAGGCGGTCACTCAGGTTTGTTGACTTTAGGTAAATTAGCAGTGCTTTAGTTGCTTTCTGCGCAACTGAGGCAGATGCCCAAGGTCCTAGTATCTTCTGCACACAAAATGGTCCGGGGTCAAGTTGATTCAAAACCATCCGGAGCTGGCATCGCTGTGTGTCGTAGCAAGCGCAGCTGCACAGGACGTGTTCGATGGTCTCTTCAGCTCCGCAGTAGTCGCATGTAGGAGTGTCTGCCATACCAATGCGAAAGGAGTACACCTTTGTAAATGCAACACCCAACCAAAGGCGGCATAACAGTGTCGCATCGGAGCGGGAAAGTTGTGATGGTAGCTTTAGCTTGAGCGAAGGATCCAGTTCATAAAATTGACACCTTTGGAAGCTGGTAGACGACCAGAACGTGCGTGTGAGATCTCGAGCCAGCAGGTAAAGTGGTCTTGCTGCATCATTCCTTGATAGAGGAATCGGGACTACACGGGTTCCTTCATGGGCTGAGCGGGCTGCGTCATCGGCTAATTGATTTCCGGTAATACCGATATGTCCAGGCAGCCATTGATATATAATATCATGCCCTCGTGCTAGAGCTTCATGATGGCAATGTCTTATTTCTTGTACCAATTGGTCATGACTCCTCCAACGCATGGCAGACTGCAAACTCTGAAGCGCTGCCTTCGAATCACAGAATCACAGCAATCAGACTGACGCTAAAATAAAAGGAGGTCAAGCGAATATACTTTACAATCTTTAGAGGGCTCGTGAGAGAGCAGAGATGCATGGCCTCCGGTTCCAACATGGGATCGGCCGACAGCAAGCCAGGGGTCCTCTGTGAGACTGCACTGGCTGCCTCCTCAGGACCCTTAGAAAGTTCCTTCTCTGTCTGTCTGTCTGTCTGTCTGTCTGTCTGTCTGTCTGTCTGTCTGTCTGTCTGTCTGTCTGTCTGTCTGTCTGTCTGTCTGTCTGTCTGTCTGTCTTTACTTCACTGCAACTACGGTGAAACACTCTCACTTACTTAAACACTTCCATTTATGTGCAGTGGTGTGATGCCGGATGTCTATGCTCTCTCAAGCCTTTGGTACAGCATGCTATCCTGGTTTGCCTTGCTCGTGGTAGCCGTCCCAGTCAGCTATTTCACTTGTAAGTGTGCATTTGTTATCAATTATTGAAAAAAGCGAACACATTTAAGTGTTTTATTTCGGAAATAATGCAGTTTATCACTTGTGAAATAAGGTCTTGTCTTCTTATTGTCCTAAAAAAGATATATATATATATATATATATATATATATATATATATATATATATATATATAAAGAGAAAGAGAGAGTGAGAGAGATCTGTGACAGGTAATGTTATTCCTCATTGCGTTTCTTTTTTTTTCTCTCCACGTTGTTGTGCAACTAGCATGGTAGAATATATATAACCCGAGTTTCATATATAGTGTATACAAAATGTTTGTGTGTATGTGTATGTGTCCGTGTGTGTGGTATACGCTTTTTGCTGTTGGAAAATGATTTGCATCTTACTGCTACTTTTAGAGAGTAATTGAACTTCAGCGTCATTAATGTGTGAATGACTTCGCATCATGCAGCCCTATAGATGTCATGTGCTCTAATATTGTGAAGCCGAACGTGAGCCGCATCACTTCAGAGATTTCTGAATTTCAAAAAAAATAAAACTTTTGTTTGAAACTGGAAGAAAATATTTCTTTTTGAAATGGTGCTGTCATGACAGTATAATGACCACTCACTTTTTGTATCTCTGTGAAGACCCTGAATGTTGAAGCCGAAAAAAAAAACACTCAAATAGCCTTAAAATGCGATATAGCTTTTTCTACCGAAATCTTATTTATGTTTGAATTCTCATGTAATTACGTACGCATATGCCCTAATGGCACAGTGTGGAAGGTGACCACTTGGAAGCCATACATTTCTGAGTTTGGGCCTTCTCTTCGTCTCGTATGGTCGTCTACAGTGCTGATATAGTATGCAGCCCATTTTAGCAGCGTAACATTTCACCAAGTGTGCTGGATCTGCGGCGAATACGTCACGACGGTCCTCTTCCCGTGTTGCCACCGCCTGTGTCTTGGCATGCACGTCAATACATGAACCTATTCGCACAGCTAGGGATCCGATATTGGCTCATAGGAAGCTATATAATGCATCGTAAGTCGTCATGGTGCTCCCGCTCGTGTTAGCATCGTTTCTATGACATCCAGACTGATGGCTCAAGAAGAGTGCAAGAAAACAAATTCCTAAAATAACATATGTCTTCTTTTTTAATACATACGACAAAGTTTTACGTGGGTTCTTCTCTCGTACGCAGCATCATCAACAAGCACGGACACCATGAATCCCAAACTGATATGCCAAGTAGGAGACGTACTCTTCTGGTTTGCGCCGGAGAAGTTTCGACGTCACCTAAGGTTCAACGTCGGGAAAGACTACGTAAGATATGCTTGAATGTTGTCACATATAGCAGCCACGTCCGCTTCTTGTGAAATAGAGAAGGAGGAAGGTAAAGATGCTCAAAGCTGTGCGAATGAGACACGAACAGGCGGGATGAATGAGGCACCTGTATTCCTCCCATTCGTGTCTCGGTCACGCAGCTTTGTGCATTCTGGAATACAAATAGGCGAGCAGACACCAAGGAAGGACTCGAGACAGGATTGAAAAGGACTCCCTTTTCTGTTCTGTTTCAAATGCTCCAGTTTTTTTTTTTTTTCGTGTCTCTCTGCATTTCAGCATGCAAGTACCAAGCTTTACTAAGTCATATTTCTGCCTTCTAGTGACCAAACAACAGTTCCAAATTGCAAAAGGAAGGCAACAGCTTGAATAGGAGGAAGGCAGAGGTCGTTTAACTTTCACTGGAGTAACTGCTAAACCTCAGCGAAAGGTCAACCTTCGCAAAGTAAAAGAGGCCTAGCTCGTAAATAGACACACAAAAAGAGCAGACACGTACCCGGAAAAGGGCTGGTTTTAAAGAGCGCGAAAATATGAATATAGACACCGTAAATACCGATTAAATTGAAGCGGCATACGAGTCACAACATATCTCGTGGTCCCATGGACCTGCAGCACCATCTACTTTCGCTCATACGTATGTTGTGGCTATGCACTGTCCATGTATCTATCCCTAGCATATCTAAAATTAACTACTTTCTGAATAACAAACCAGGTAACATCGCAATAGAAGTAGCAGCCGCTGGAAGCCACCGAAGTAATTAAAGCAGTTACGTTGATGTTTCGAAGAAAACCACACTTATATGTGCATTTTTAACTCACCGAAAAGTACGGTGTGTGCAAATGACACAGCCTTCACACGCATCAATAGGAGAACTGAAGAGAGCTTTAATAGGAGAACAGAATAGGAGAACAGAAGAGAGTTTTAAACGGTACATATAGTCGATTAAAATAACTTTCTTTGTATTTGCAGGAATGGCGAAGTTGAAGGATTATATATTCCTTGCAGGTGTTGTATATCTGTTGTTGAATATTTACGAATGGCATTTCGTAACGCTCATGAATCCTGCAGAAAACAACATAGGACACCAGAACACCCGCAAAGTTAAATTTCCGTACAATGGGTAGTGCTATCGTGACAGTATGTGAAGAAAGGGTAAATAGGATATGAAGCCGTCGAACTCTCAACTATACTCTGTGAGAAGATGTGTAAGCACATACATGTTCTTTTGAAACTGCGAGCACTTCTCTAAGATTTTATTGCGATAGCAATTATATCTACACTCTCGGTGGGTTTTTTGTGATCGCTGTCATGTTACGTACAAGTAATAAATTGATAACACTAGCCCAGCGCATGAGTACATTTTATGTGGGGGTAAATGGGAACGAGCTGATGTAAACCCGGCTGAAGCAGCGATAGAAGACAGCCACTCTGTTACACGAAAGTCACAGCTTTGCCGCTAAGGTGAAGCAATGAACGCGATAGCAACAAATCAAAGTCACGCGCGGAATGGCAAGCAGATCAAAACGTGCCCCGCGTTTCCCTCGAACAAATACACACGAAACGTACTCACAGGTACAGATGCACCTGAATCAGCGTTTCAGTTGCTACTTCACTGTGTCTGAAAAGCACACCCTTTTCTCAAACGGAGGCTGTGCAATGATTGCAGTGACCTTTGTGCGCCCTGTAACTGCAACAGAATCATTTCTGTGCATGCCGAACGCCAGACAAGGTGTATGATTTTCCCCACCGGGAGAGAAGGGCGCGTGAGAGCTCGTCCAATCACCTCCTCTCCACAGGCCAAAGTACGCGTGAGAGATGAGAGCCGCCAGTGCGCCGCATTGCGCCATCTTGCTGGTAATGCTGAAAACGCGATAGCCCCCCCCCCCCCCTTAGATGCCTGCCAGCAGCGGTAAGTAGAAGATATAGATAGCTTGCTGTTTGTACATTGAAAGAGGTGCTTCCGGTAGCTCGGTGGTTAAAGCCTCACATTCACGACGCTAAGGTCCTACGTTCGATGCCGCGCGCCGGAGTCTTTTTTCTAATTTTGCTTTCTTTCTGGCACTTTCATATATTTAGATACGTATACATATACGGTGCATGACATCGACGCCGATGATGACGCCACGCCCACGCCGGCGGCGAAATCCAACCGAGAGTGTCCACATAATTGTTATCCCAATAAAAGGGGCATTCGACAACATCACACCGCGTGCGAGTCCTTCCGCCGATTGATCAAAAGGGAAAGAGTGACCGACCCGCCTCTCTTTCTTCGGCCGAAGGAACGTGAAGGGTTTCGTTAGAGTGAGGGGGGTTGCGTTGCTCGAGCAACAAAAGGGTCGTGGACACGAGCGCTGGCACGTGTGCTATTTCGACGAACATTAGTACATGGCTCCATATACCCTTGTGGGCACCGTACTCTTACCGCTTACTTCACGTTGAGACGACAGTTAGCATAAAAACTACTTCACTTACTAGAGCGGCCGTATTCCCCTACACTGACGTTTCATAAAATTAAATGATATCGAATGAAAAAGAGAGCTACTAGATTCTTATTTTATATAAGATTCAATTCGTTCATGTCCTATTTGCTTCACCCTATTTGATGAAACTTCGATTTGCCTTCAGAGTAATCTGTCAGGGGTGGTGGAATTCAGCGATGATCAATATTGTGGAAATTATAGTTAATTACAAAGTACCATATTTACCTGTTTTTTTATAGCACATACTAAAATTTCTGACTTCCCCTCTCGTTAATCGTCGGATGTCGAATTCCCCTGTACTATTATTGTTTCTCTCCTGGTTGTTTTGGATGCTGTACAGCTCTCTGTAGGGCTACTCCGCCACCTCGACTATTCCATCCATATTGGTTATCACATTGCCTTCCTTGTTCCTCAATGCTTACATCCGATTTTCGCCTATGCACAAATCTGCCTTCGCTGCTTTTAAGCATCTGCTGCTTTTTACAGCCTGCTCAAATTTTTTTTTCCCTGGTATACCATTTTCCATGTTATACCTGATACTACTAATACTATCATTCATTGAGTCAACGCTAACGTTGGTTACCTCGTTCAGTGTCTCGAATCTATTCTAAAGCAAAACTTTGAATTCCTGCACTTTCTCTCTCACCTCCAGCTCATTCATTGGCTTCCTGCGTATCAGTTTTTGTATTTGCTTTTTAAATCTAGGCGAATACAAGCTTTTACCATTCTATGGTCACCGCATCTGATCTTGCCAACTACGTCTACATCATGCACAGTGTCTGGGTGTGCACACAGAATGAAGCCTATTTCATTTTTAGTTTCGCCATTAGAACTTGAACACGTCCATTTACGGTTGGCCCGTTTTCTGAAGAAGGTATTGAAGATCCGTATTCAAGGCTTACAAAGAGGTTTCTGCTTAAATTGAGGACGACGCAGCGAGCGATGGAAAGCAAAATTATAGGTGTAACCTTAAAAGGTAGGAAGAGAGCATAGTGGCTCAGGGAACAAACTGTGGTAAAAGATATCATAGTTGAACTCAAGAACAAGAAATGGACATGGGCTGGGCACGTAGCACGTAGGCAGGATAACCGCTGGTCTTTAAGGGCAACTGACTGGGTTTGCAGAGAAGGTAAACACACGAAAGGGAGACTGAAATTCAGGTGGGCCGATTAGATTAAAAAGTACGCAGGTATACCATGGCACAATAGAAAGCACAACACTGCGTTGATTGGCGGATCATGGAAGATACCTTTGTTCCACAGTGGGCGTAGCTAGGCTGCTGATGATTATATTATATTATTATTATTATTATTATTATTATTATTATTATTATTATTATTATTATTATTATTAGTAGTAGTAGTAGTAGTAGTAGTAGTAGTAGTAGTAGTATTAGTATTATTATTATTATTATTATTATTATTTTAATGTGCAGCCAAATACACGGACGTAATACTAGTGAGTTTTGTATTTACATGCACAAAACAGCGTCTCGTTACGAATGGCACAATGGCAAATTTTCAACAAAATTTTTGTGACGCGTGTCTCAAAATGCTTGCTATAATCAAGCCCGATTATATCAAACTAGAGTAAATAGAATTATTCTTTACCGAACTTCTCGAATAAGGAAATACTTTAAATAAATGCACAGAAAAATTTACGGCCACGTCGATCAAAATGTTCGAAAACAGCAGTTTATATGGCAAACATCGGGTGTCGCGGACCACGTTTACTCTTTCGTTACCACACCTATTCAAATCGATCACCCGCGATCGATGCTTTGAATTGTCGATTTTGTCACGTTAAATTTGTTTCTCGTGCAACCAGCACATTCTAGTTAGTAGTCATTACAGCCACTCAACTTTCAAAACAAATTCAAATTAGCCCTGTGTGGCAATGAAGTAAATTTTGACAGATTTTCACTCGAACCAATGTGCTTGTGTTATTGAAAAAGTGCATCGGGCTGGCAAACTTGACGAATGTCCGTGCCCCTCGTGATTATGCTAAAGTAACATGGAAGTTCTATAATGAAAAGAACCTTTGCAAGCCAAATATTGAAGTGTCAGCTTCGGAATTGGACAGTGCTGAGCAGTAATAAATGCCAGAAATTTGTATCAGCTATTCAACGAAGAGCTGTTTCTATGAGTCAGGGAAAATTTATTTTACAAAAACAAAGTATTTACGAAAGCTCGCCGCATGTTTGAAGTGCCGAGCTGGCCTTCTCAACCAGTTTCCAGCAGCTTTGGATTTGCTTGTATTGTTATATTAGGCACAGGGTCGCATCCAATGTCACTAGTGGCTCCTATGTAGTCGTCGTCACGCACGCATGGGTGCGCACCAGCGCAGCAAAACACACTCGCCACTCGAAACAGTCTTGCAATTCCACCTGAAATGGGTGAGGACGAGCTTAGAGGATGAGAGCACCTCAACACCTCCGTTTTAGGGCGACGATGTTTTACGTCAGGCTTATACATTTGCAACCGTTTATGGGTTTGGTTCGTTTACGGCCTCAAGTTGTCTCCTCCGTCGCAAATCTTTGTGCTCAAGCTTATAGCTACTCGGGTTACGTGCGAGGTACACACTTCGCTGGGGTGCGGTGAGCCGGCGCCGGCTGCAGAGCTTCTCCTAACGACAAGAAGGCCCCCGTAGCACATTTTAACCCTGACTACGGAGAAGCGCGCAATGTTTTAGGCTTTCGAGCAGTATTGTCCTTTTTTTAATACAATGTGCAAAATGTTAAGAAATATGCTTGGAAGCATACATAGGAACGACAACTTAAGCTGAGTGAGGCTACTCGGGAAAAGAGGGGACGCTAGACGAAATAGCGAAGTTCATTAGACATCTGATTTACAGAGGGATTCTTCACATCATGGACGTTCATTTATATTGGAACACCTGGAGGCTCTTGTCGCAAGAAAACGAAAATTTACGGAGAAAAGTGAGCGAGTTCACTTGTGCCTCACGAAAAACCAGGCAATGCTTCTCCGCATGGCACGAGGAATGCAGCACCTCGGTTTTGCTTTTTTTTTTTTTTGTCTGTGTGAACAGCAACACTTTGTACAACATTTATTATTTTTATGCTCTTCCTGGGTTATTTATCTTCGAGATGTATGTGCTGAGTTTTTTTTTTATTGAATATATTTGCACATATAGTGTTTTCATTGCACTGTTTACCGACTGGAAACCAAAAACTACATATATTTCATAATTTTATTTATTTGAAGATATCTCTATTGCTCTACAATATATAATTTTTGGAAACATCATTTCATTGTGCAAAGTTTAGTGCGCTGCGATGCGTACTGGAGTGCTTTTCAAACTAGCAAAAACGAGCTTCTCGAGACATATGGCGAATAATCATTTTCGCGCAGTAACGAAAGAGTACAGTGGCTAGGCTACCCTTCAGAAATATTTGACTGTTCCTCACGGCAGCAGCCTTTCAAAACTGCATTCGGGAGGGCGAGTGGTGGGATGAAGACGGTACCGCGTGAAGTGAGCATGGAAACTACCACTTGCCATCGTGTGCTTTCCACATGTTTCGTTGCGCCACAGGTCCGTCATGTGGTTCGCATCTCCGCTCGTTTCGTTAACGCGATGGATGCCGTAAAGCAGAATAAGCTGCTCTTCTCCGCGAAGCTGTCGATGATGAGTGCTTCCGTCGCTCGATGAGTACGTAGAGTTGCGTATGAAGATATTGGCGCACTATTTACATCGATATAGAGTTTTTTAGGCATACCTCTCTCCTGCATATATCCCCGCTTCCTCAGTTACAAGCTGTGAGAAAATACACGATAAAAAAAAAGATGTGTAGGTTTGAAGCCGTGTTTCTTACGTTACCGTAAAGCAGCGTCGTGAAGCCAACTTGCTCAACAAAATTCACATTGAAGATACAATAATTTCATTGAAAGTTGCGTATTCAGTTATTGATATATCGAATTAATTCCTCTTTCTTTTCTTATTTTTGAGGGAGTTTGACATATGCAGGTTCGACTCACCCTCAGATTTCATGCGATATGCCTTGCAAGCTCACCGACAATCCTTCATTTGCAAATGTGCCCTAACATAATAATATATAATTTAATTCATGCATATAAGTTCATTATTGAGTGTTGTATAATCTTAGCCATTAGATATATTTGTCACACCTCACTGTTTATCTTTAATTGAACCTTATCTTCTAATCGTAAACCCACTTTTCAGAATGTTTCGCAGTCTTCGGAAAAACAGCCCATATTATCACGTGCTTGCGATGGTGAAAAAAGCGAAACGCAGCCGGGAAATATGAGACGCTTCATTGGGCGAACTTTTGTCCAGTAAAAGAAGCAATGCGCAGCAAAAGCGACAAGCACAGGCGGCGGTCGTCAGTAATCGGGTAAGGCGGGTCGGCATTTATACGTGTGGCATGGAATATTTTAGCGTCATCGCTGGAGTCCGTGTTTGTTTCCGAATAAACTCTCTGGTTGGCATTGTGAGCGCAGTCTCGTTGAAATGTTTTAAAATAATCGGAAATGTTTCCAGACATTTTGGCGCATCCTGTGGGAGGCAGTGGTTACACGTGCGATGAACCGGTTACATAAAAACAGAGAAGAAACGCCTGAGACAATTACGCCTTGTTCCGTCATCGGTCTCGTGGGGTCGTTTTGAGCTGAAAAAAAAGCACCATGAATCAAGCTGACCTTTCTGCATTCGTTTTTCAAGCAAAGCTTGGTTGAGGCTTCATAACGCGTAACCAGATGCTGCCTTTTCTTTTTTTGAAGGGTTACTGAGAGTTCCTCAAAAGTCCTATTTGTACTTTCTTCAACCTTCTATGCAGTAGCTCGGCCGCAACGCGTAGGAAGAGAGAAGAGACGTTTATTGAATTCATGGTTTTTTTTGTGTGTGTGGTTGTTCTTGGAGACGTTATGCAGATGACTGTGTGTGTATGTTGACGGGCCATGTGGGCACGCATGTTATCACAACATGTGGGGCAATGATGGCCTTCAGCGAAACGGCAATTTGTGGAATACTTCAAGAGAATAAATCCTCTCATAGAAAAAAAGTCACCGCGTTGCCGCAAAGGCGAAGCGATGAACGCGATCGCAACGAACTAGAAGGTCACGCGCAGAATGGCAAGCAGATCGAAACGTGCCCTGCGTTTCTCACGCACAAATGACGCACGAAACGTATTCACAGGTGTAAATGAACGCGAATAGGTGTCTTAGTTGTTACTTCGCTGTTTCTGAAAAGTGCGCCCTTTTCGCAAACGGAGGCTTTGCATCGATTGCAGTGACCTTTGTGCGCCCGGTAACTACAACAGAGTCACTCCGGCGAAACCCCCAAGTCTAGCCAACACTTACGATTCTCCCCACTGCAAGATAAGGGTGCACGATCGAGCACACCACACACCCCCTTATTCTCCACGCGGGCCAAAGTACGCGGAATAGATGTGAGCCACCGCGCGCTCACTGCGCCATCTTGCTGATAATGCTGAAAACACGATAGTTCTCCCCCCCCCCCCGAGATGCCCGCCAACAGCGGTAAGTGGTAGATATGAATAACTTGCCATTTGAACGTTGAGGAAGTACCTCTCGATGGCACAGTGGTTAACGCCTTGCATTCACGACCTGGAGGTCCCACGTTCGACTCCGCACGCCGGATATTTTTTTCTGGGATATTTTCTTTATTGCGTTTCTATATATATAGATACGTATACATATACGGTGCATGACATAGACGCCAATGCCCACGCTGACGCCGGTGGCGAACTTCAGCCGAGAGTGTCCATATATTTGCAGTCGCAATAAAAAAAATACTCAGGATCAGTGTCTGCGCTGTTTTGCAGATTGTGTAAGTTCCGAAACGAGCTTAGTGAGGACAAGTTCATCAGTTATCTGGATACCAACCTTAATGAGCGTGAAATAAAACCTATATGGTTGTCTTGGTTTTCTATTGGAAACTACGCCGTTTCTTACTTCAAGTCTACTTAGATCAATCACGTATATCCAAATCAACCTCAATAGAGAAAATTGCCGTGGCAGCCTTTTTGTTTTTTTATAAATATGTGTTTATTTTTATTTATATGAAAACCAAATCGCCGTCTGAAATAAGTTAAAAAGAAAACGATTTTGAACCTGAGCAGCTAATAGTTGTCAATTAGTTTTCTAGTTTAACTGTAGGCTTTATGATATTTTAAGCATATACGTTTTCCGCCTTAAACTATCTACTCAGAAAACTGTCACTCCTTTTTTTATGTAACGCGTAAAGAAACAAATTTTCTTTGACTTCAAGAACGTCGTGTATACTGTCAGCCTTTCATGATTTACGCCTGGGATCTCTCCTGTAAAACGCGTTAACATTCGCCAGGAATTTGTCAATATTTAATCCTTATATTCTATCAATCTCGTGTGACCCTTCCTATGGCTTTCACCAAATCGTCTACATATTTAAATAACGAGTCTGATGATCGGGAATTTCTCGCTTTGTACTACAAAGGCTAGCGAAATCAACATTTGCTGCACGTCAGACGACACCCATGGCATTTCAGAAAACACGGCCTCTACAATACCTTTCGAAAGCAGAAACAATTTTCAATCTTGTGCTTCGTTTCCACTCAGTGAGAGGGCTTCAGATTTACGAGTTAATATTAAAAAGAGTGCGCTATGCTTAGCTGTTCAAGTTTGAGATTTGGAGAGTAAATCTGAAGAAGAAAAGCTTGCAAAAACCTCTTGTCTCCCCCCCTCCTCACTAGCCTGAATACAAGGGGGGTCCAGACTTCCCTGATCCCCCATGATTTTACGCCACTGTTCATGATCATTGCAGGTTGAACCAGAGAAGCCATCGGTCACACCCGAGAAAAAAGCCTCAATGCCACAGGTAGTCTTCAACTGTGAAAAGAAAGCCGAGAAGAAAAAGCATGACAACGCGCTCACTGGCGTCTCCTACATCCGGCGGGGCACGAGTGAATCTTTCGCGGTTTCTCCACCTCATCCGGCACCACGGATATTGTCTTCAACCCGTGACTTTAGCACACACATGTAAAGAATATTTAGGCTCACACACATTTTCGGCCGACATGGTCCGGGCCACTCTACAGTGCCAGGCACCCATTTCGTTCGTGCGGAAGCCATGGTGTTTGATGTAGGGAACAGACAAGATCAGAAATGGAATCTGCAGTGCTACGACATTCCTTGTTGTGTGGCGAGACAGGTACGGCTACGAAAGGAACGAACGCCAGCAGTTAGCTCTGTTGAAGGCAGCTGAATCGAGGCCACCACCGTCGCCAGTGACACTACCGCTGCTTTATCAGTGCTTTACTGCTTTACCAAACGAATCTGACGTTCCGAGAATAATTTAATGTACAACTGCAGCTTGCGTGCAGGCTTTTGGAGTTCGTGAAGTTGCAGTGCCCTTTTTGCGTCATGTTCTTGGCGTGAGCGCGAGGCAGACGATTGGTGCCACCAGGAGTGCATCACAGGGTCGTCACCCGCTTCCAGCTTTGAAAACACGGCGGCGTCATTTGGTAGACTGCGGAAGCCTTCAGAGTGGCTTCATTTCCATTCAGAAGTGGTCGCCATCGAATCACCATGACAGGACTATGATGATGTTAAACCCCGTCTCGTGTGCACCTCTACTTGATCAAACTGTTTAAATGGTGCTGACGCTCCTGAAACTGCGGTTAAAATTGGGCAACTAGTGGTACAATCTTGCCTGTACTTGTGCAAAACATAGCACAGCAGCGTACAACAGACAGGAAAAGAACAAAACAAGGCCAAGCGCTGCCTTTCCCAGTCTTACATTTTGTTTTTATGGAACCGTCAAAAAACGATATAGCATATCACAGAAGGGAATCGATTCAAGTAGAAGTCTAAGATTCGGAACATAATCGTTAAAAAAGGTTATTAAACGCAAATTTGTCATTTGTCGCAATGAAAATCTTTTCGTGAAGTGCTTCCTAGGTTTGATCTTATCAGTTATATTTATTCGCAGTGGCAAATTTAGCGGGGTAAACAAAAGTTGTAGAACACATACGCATGCTGTTTCTTTCGTGAGTCAAAGTATATATATCGTGCCTTTTCTCGGGACGAAGTCAGCTTTTGTTATTAATAAGTAGGAGTGTCCATTTTTGTTCTCATTCTTCATCAACTAAACATTTCACCCTGGTCATCAAGCAGATACATTAGCCAACTTTGTTTACCACCAATGTAGGAGAACGTGTTCATGGTATCATTGTCCTGCTTATGATTTAGTCAGCACGACAAATGAGTCGTTAACCTCTATAGCCGGCAAGGGGGAAAGTGCCTTTAGAAATGTTTTAATTAATCTGCCATAAGAACAAATGGCAAACACTGACGGGTCAAGAAGCAGGCTTCAGTGCTGTAAAAACAATTTCTGGTCTCGTTATCAAATGTAGAACCACATGGATTGAAACTTCGTGTTATTCTTCCATAGATAGTTTTTTTTTTTTGATGTTTCTTGAAACGCCAGTCTCCTTTCAGGCTTCAGAATAACTAGTTTGCCATATTCATTATCCCTGCGCTTTCATAGTTCACATTCTTTTTCTCTTGCACTGCGATCGACTGGCAAAAGTTGGTCAGCTAAGATGGTAGCAGGAACATCTCAGAAAGACATTAGTTTTCATTTTCAAAATAGTGTACATGCGGTTTTTTATCAAACAACGCCTAAACTTTCTTTGCAGTTTGTGTCGCTCTATAATGCAAATGACGACTTATTTTTTTTCCATAAAAGATGACAAATTTGGGGTGCAACAGGCAAAACGCTTAAATAAGGAGTCAGGTGTTGTATTCTGCGAGGAAAATTAGGGCCTTAACTGTTGTGACAATCGGCTTAACAGCCCCTCACAAGCTTTGAGGAGGATAATCTATTTTTCCTCTATGTCAGTTGTCAAATCATAGCCTGTTGCTCGAGTTGCCTTTCGTGTCAATGCGGAACGCGATGCCGGGTACATGTTTCAAGAGCGTCGTAATTTATTTGTGCATACGTGTGTGTCATGTTTTTGGATACATCGCTCAGACAGCGGCTATTTATTGTACATGTAAATAAAGATTGCGATCACATATTGCCCACGTGTCGTCCTTTCTTCCTTTTAGTATAGACAGAGAAAACAGTGTGGCAAATATTTGCCAAAGTGTACGCACGTGGCTTAGCGTGCACCGTATCAGTGACGTATGCAGTCATGCCCAGTATGAGGTCACATTTCACCCGTTGTCAAATCGACGCGAACACTGCACGTGGCGGTGACATAGAAAACAATAAGTGACGTAGCCGCTGTCTGAACTACTGGTACTTTCAAAACCAATTATATGTTGGCCGGCGTTAAAGGCCCGAAGACCATTCAACCATGGTTACCACGTTGCAATTCACGTTGCACGTCATTGTGTGTTCAAGCGCTGCTGATGATGTGTGACAGCACCACCAGGAACGCCCGTGTTTTTTATAAAATTGAATTATTTTTTAAGCGTGTACTTTAAGGAGAGCAAGTACAACTGTGTGGGTTTCCTCTAGAACAAGTGTGTATCCTTGGAGTTAACTCGGACGTACATCGTATCTTCACATCATGCATGCTATGGAAACCTCATTTGAAAGCGAACGGAAATCTACAAATGACGGTGATGTTGCAGACGTGAAAAAAAAAAGAGCCTTGGCGCACACAGCCTTGGTAAAGTTCTCGAACATCCTGTGCTGCAATGGAAAGCAGAGAATTGCTGCCGTCGGGTGTCGCGAGGTAAAATAGAAGTACAAGTGCACTTCCGGCCAAGTGCTCGGCAGAACGAAGTTCCTATATAGTCGCTCTAAATATCGATTCCCCCCCCCCTACATTGATACATTTGCACCGCATGCAAGACCTAAAAAATTAGGTCACTGTACTACCTTGTCCTATGTCCATCGTGTGCAAGCAACGTTTCTCTTAGAACCTTGTTATACACAGCGGTGAAGGTCTGTGGTGAGAAGATCAAAAGCAATGCTGGAGAAAGCCATGACAAGGCATGGCTTTCTCCTTGGAAGTATCCGAATTGGAAGCATCTGTAAATTGATTGATATGTGGTGTTTAACGTCCCGAAACCACCATTTGATTATGAGAGACGCCGTAGTGAAGGGCTCCGGAAATTTCGACCACCTGGGGTTCCTTAACGTGCACCCAAATCTGAGCACACGGGCCTACAGCATTTCCGCCTCCATCGGAAATGCAGCTGCCGCAGCCGGGATTCAATCCGGCGACGTGCGGGTCAGCAGCCGAGTACCTTAGCCATTAGGCCACCGCGGCGGGGCAAGCATCTGTAAATGCCTGAATGAAGTTCGCTCCAGTAGATTCTCTAGCGCTAACTTATTTTACGGCATTTTTTATTTAATTTTACTGCTTGCAGCCGCTTTGCTGTACCTTTCAAATCCCAGCGGGCGTTGAACAGCTGAAAAGGGTGCATGCTTTACCGCATTAACACTAGGTCTCGATCGTTATGTTCGTGGCATGCCGTCTCATGTATGTGCGTGGTTAGTAACTTCACATCAGATGTTTCAAAGAAGCGTGCCCTTAAGGTGTCGCGTGCTGAAAGACACAGGGTAAGCGCTATACGTCCCATGTATTTTGAGCATGTTGAGGTATTTCATCAGCAGCTAAGACGGGCATCAACATAATACAATTATTATTTTTTCCAAATCGTTCGCTCTTTTACCTGGTCCAAATTTATTGAAATCTTACTTGTGTTACTTCATTGGCGAATTTGTTTACTGCTATATAGACCTAGTACATTTTCAGCTAATTTGAGTTAACTTTATCGTTCAACTGAAACGTTCAAACAGCTGAAAAGTTAACATCCTTTGCCACAAACACCATTTAGTTATTTTATTTTGTAGCTGCGAGCTTGGTAATGATTCCCAGTCTTCTTTTTTTTTTCACATTTGAGTCTAATCTCTTGTTTGCCCAATTGCTTCGTTGTGAGCTGTCGTGTAGCTTCATCTATGGTGTATCACTTATCGTGGTCAACTTCTTTCAGCAAATGTGCTACGTTTTGGTCATGTGCTGATCCTAATGATTTCCGAATTTGGGCACGTGCGTACAATGTTGCAATCGTAATGTCTGTGAAACCTAAACGAAAACGCCAAAGACTCTGCGATGCAATGTTCCTTAGCTCAACATTTCCCCGCGCATTCTGCACATGTATTCGTCTAATTGCATCAAAAGTAATACTCATGTTCGTTGGAGCACACCCACTGTCAACCTGTGCGTGATTCTACTCGAAGAACTTCGGACTTCTTTCATTCGCCTTCGCAAAAGAACTGCATTACAATCGCCACGAAACTTACTCTTTCTGAGGGCTTTTTTTTTTAACCTCAGCACCTCAACTTATTGACAGGCACGACAGATGCAACGAATCTATAGGAAGTTAGGAACTAAAAGGGTTCGAACAGACACGTTCCGCTCGAAGAACAAATGCGAAAAAAGGCGAACAGTATCTTCGGACTGTCTTAGCTAAAAATTAGATACTCGAAAGGTATACCTGACGATTTCTTATACACGTGTAACCCGACAAGCATTTTTTTTTTTTTGTTTTTGAACAAGGAGTGTTCTTTTTTTTGTTTTTTTTTGTTTTTCTGGAGAAATGGACCATAAGCAGGAAGCACATTCCAGGGGCTTTTCGTGGGGCACATTTCCACTCACTACTCGCTTTCGGGAAAAGCTTTTTTTCATCCACACGCGCACACACAAAAAAACTGCATTCCTTTGTACACGTCTTTCATAAAAGACATGTACAAAGCGATGCACTTCTCTACTTGCAAAGGAGAAAAAAAAAAGGGGGGGGGGTGAATTTTAAAAGAGAGAGTGCCACTAAAGCTCGAGGTTCCGGGCCATTTGGTTCCAGGCCATGATGGCAGCATTTCAATGGCAGTTAACTACAAGCACATCTGTAGACTCAGATGTCTGTTAAAACTCCAAGTGGTCCAAATTAACTCGGAGACTTAATTAACTATAGCGTGCCTCATAATCATAAGTCCTAGTTTTGGAATGTTAATCCCCGGCCATTAGTGTCATGAGGTTCTTTTTACAACAGCAGCACACTTTTTTTTCTTTCTTGCGGGACTTCGTCCCGCAAGAAACCCGAAAAAACTACGAGGCACCGAAAAAACCCGAAAAAACTACAAGGCACTGAAAAGTGGGACTTCGTCCCACTTTTCGGTGCCTCGTAGTTTTTTTTCACACGTCATCTCGATTGGGTGCGCCAGACTTGAGGACGAACAGATCGGCACAAAGATTGTCAGCGCCCTTTTCAGGAACAATGAATGACGCCAGCCATATAGCAATATGCTTAAACGATAACCTAAAATGCCGCCATAATAAAATTGTGTTGCTTTTTACCAGACGCTTGTGATTGTTTTCATATTTCGCTAAACCACAGCGCCCAATCACTTGTCGCCTTTCATAAATGTAAATGACTATCTTCCTTCAAGAATAAAAACTTATAAAGTAAAGGTAACCTGTCATGTTTCTTTGTGATTCGCAGTGGTGACGCACTTATCGCCATTCATCAAAATGCGTGATTGACATTTCTCGAAGTGAAGGTTACTGATTGTCTAAACGAAGAGTAAACTTTTGTTAAAAAAAGTCACCGGGCATGTCACATGTTGGTAAGTTAAAGTATTAGCACAGGTCACATACAAAAGTCCTGTAGCAGTGGCAGTTCGCATTATTGTAGCAGAAGTGAACCTTTATTAAAAATTAATAAGACTGTTATGCGGCCTTGAAGGGGGGGGGGGGGACATTCATGTGAGTAAGGTCGGGCATAGAAAAAAATTGTGCGAGTCGGGTCACCACCATGGCTTGGGAACCAGTTGGCATCAATCAATCTTTCTTTATTGGCGTTAGAAATGTTATTCGTTGCAAGTAAATATGCAGGAGGAGGTCCCAAGGTAGCAAACCGCAGGCGGAACGTCATATGTTGTCACAAAGGAAAAACTAAAATACGTACAACGAAAGAGTAACCTTTTTTGTGTGTGTGTTACAGGTAAAATCTGGAGCTTTCAGAGACGACACAAGGCAGGACGCAAGCTTAACTCCCCGAGCCCTCGACGCAGACTGAGCTGAACCAGTGGCTCGCATTGGCCGCGGTGTCACTGGCACTCGATTCAAATGACCCACGTTTGAGTAGCTTCGATTATTCTCTATATCGGACTACTTTCAAACACAAGAATACGAGAATGCGCATGAGAATGAAACAAAAATAGCCGAAACATTTCATACATCGAATACCGGGCTGCGGAAACACCACAAGAAGTTGGTTTTTCCTCACAAATAAGCTTTTTTTTTTTCTTAGAAGTGAGTGGGCCCGCGTGCATTATATTGCCGCAGCTAGGCATTGTAAACGAGATAGACTTATCCGGGCAGAGTGGACCACACCTTTGCACACGCTTCCATCGAGGACCGCCCACGTTTACAAACCACAATAACTCATTTGCTAGTCTGTGATCTTTAAGTATGCAGTCTATCATTCCCGCCACGATGGTCTAGTGGTTAATGAAGTGTTCAGCTGCTGACCCGAAAGTTATAGAATTGAACCCCGGCCACAGCGGGCTGCATTTTCAATGAGAGCGAAAGTGCTTAAGGCCCGTGCGCTTACATTTCGGTGCACGATGAAGAACCCCAGGTGGTCTAAATTTATGGCGTCTTCCACATGCGTCCCCACTAACCATATCATGGTTTTAGGATGTTAAACCCCACTACTTATAGTTAGCATCATTATTGATATCATCACAGTCTTCTATTGTAAGGTCACCGGCGTCATCCCGCTGTTGGTTACACCATCTAGGCAGTCCTATTACACCGTCTCCTGCACCAAAGAGTCGACTCAGCCAGACACGCCTCGACAAGCCTAGGCAAAGGATGCTTTAAACAAGAAAACTAGTGGTTGTGGTGTGGAGCTTCGACACATCTTGTCCACCCACAACATCGATGCTGTGTACTCGCATATACTGCAAAGGTGGGCGCATAGAGAACGTGGGAAATACGCTGAGAGAGAGAGCGTGCGAGAGAAGCATCCAGTCATCCGCCTGCGTAAAACATAATTCATTGAAGGTAGTTTGGACTGCATGCAAAGTCATTTTAACCGCTGTCTAAGACGTAGCCGCTTCGTGAACCGCAATTCCGGTTCGGTCATGCGCGCGCACAAGTCCGAGCTTGCGTTTCTCACTATCAGAGTCAGGACCTGCAGAATGTAACACAAACAGACAATCAGCTCATACATACGCTTGATAAAAAATCAATCTGCTTAAGCATAGAAACGCAAGGACAAAGGCGACAATCGTGCCAGACGAAAGCAACGCAGAAGAGCACGGGATAACAACAAATCATGCCAGCTTCGCACTAGTGGTACCAAGCCTAAAAGAAGTGCTCAGTTTGGTGACATTCGTTTCTTTTTACTTTTGATTTCTTCTCTCTCTTTATCTCTCTCTAGTTATTTCTGTTTCTCGCTTTTTCCGTATTTATTTATCTTTCCTCAAATTCTCTCTTTCTACCATTTTTATCTCTTTCTTTTTCGTGACCCTTGTTATCACTATCTTTTTATTTCATTCGTCTGTCTTTTGACCTCTCTGATTTTATTCCCTTCGTTTATTTCCATCGTTATTTTATATCGCTTTCTATTTCTCCTCTATTTCCGCTTTCTTTGTATCTACTTCTGTATCTCTCTCTCTGTTGCACAGATTTTCACAGATTTACAGTTCTGCCCTTCACCGAGCACAGCTTTCGTTGAACACTCACATCTGCTGTACTTGGCAGTGGGCATTTGCCCCATTTCTGTGGCACATACCCACATGCATCCCCACCAATAGCTTGAACAGTTTCGCTGTAAAAATATTCCATGTGAAAGAGAGAAGGGTACAACTTTATTAAAGTCCAAGGGCACGTTAAAAAGCACCAGATGGTCAAAATTTGCGGAGCCTTCTTTTTCACTACAGTGTTTCTCATAATCACATCTTTATTTCGGGAAGTAAAACCCCTGATACTATAACACCACCGTAGTACAAAACTTGCTGGTAATCATGAAGAAGTCTGAATCTCCACCAAGCATGTAGTACGCGGCAACCTGCTTTGGAGACGGCCACAGGTGTCGTAACAGCCCTAACACTTCTACAGTTATCACTTCAGCATCCTTTCGTGGTCTGCCTTGCGTATTCATGTCTCCATATAAGGCTTTAGAACTTATTCAACCGGTAATAAGCGCAAGGAGGTTTACGAACAGCATGACCGCTTGGTAGCCTATATGTGCTGGGGAAAGGGAAATGCGAGCGGAAAGATAAGGTAGAGACAGAAGGTACGCATACGAAGGCAGTGTAGCACGCACACAGGCTTACCAATGAAACCAGAGTCCTTTGATCAAGTTATATCTAAGGGCTGTGGCAAAGCTCACCTTGTCTGTGAAGATGTCCTTGTCTTTCTTGTCAGCTCTGATCTCTTCTTCCACGCACCGCTCATACCAGAAGCTTGTGCGCTGCTCCAAGAGAGCCAGTTCTTCCTGCATGCGTTTCCGACCGAACGCCTCGACCCGCTGCTCGAAGAGCAGAGTGAAGTGCTCGTAGAGGAGGGCATCTACCTGGTTTAGGGCTCGTAGCTCGGTCGCCAGCTCGTTGCTCAGTAAGCGCCGAAAGTCCACCTGTGAAAAAACGTGGCGATGGCATCAGCAGGCCATAGCAGTGTTTATCGTAGCGTTGGTCAACGCTAGTACTGGGTCCTGTTGCCTGGGCTACAGGGTCTCCAGCATGTTTTCCAGAGCAGAAATGTACCTTGACCTGGCCATGCATGTGTAGTGTGTACGCTTCTATTGAGTAGATGGTCCCTTCATTACGCTCTGTTCCATTTCTACTCCTCTTTGCTCCTCGACAAAAATTTCTGAAGCCCAGAGTATCAGACATTTGCGTCTTCCTAACCTCAAAGCACTATCTGTTTGTTATCACAGTAACCCAGAATAATCACGGCTTCTGTAAAAGTAGTAATAGCCTGTATATTAAGGCATTACGTGCTTATTATCTGCAAAGTACATCCTTTACAGTCGAAAAGGATGCCACTGACCTGTCGCGCATTAAGCTTGAACGTGATGATGTCGTCCAGCTCCCAACAAAGCAGGTGACGCAGCAGAACCAAGGACTCGTTCATGCGCTCTGCCACCATAACCAAGTCGAAGACGGCGTCCAACCGCTCTATGAAGTCTCTCACGGCGCTCTCGTTCTGCGCCAGTTCGAGGTCGAAGCCCAGGTCGTAGCTCATCTGGTTCAAGCCATGCGTAATTCGCTTCGGGCCCGGTAGAATCAGTCGCAACTGCTTCGCTAGTGACGATTTTTCTGTGGCATTCCGCAGATCCTCCAGGCTGACGTTAAGTTGGCTCTGTTTTTGAAAATGGAAAAAAAGAAAGTTGAGGTTTACTCTTGTTCTTGAACACTTTCGTGACCACGTCCAATCACACCGTTTATGTTAACAATGACATCAAATTTTGGCGCTCTTTGAGCCTTCCTAGACAGCTAACGTCAGTTAAAGGATACAAAAGACAATATTTAATCAACTTCGCATTCGAGTTCTTTTTTTTTTAACGGGGAGGTTTTGTAACCCATTTCGCAGTGGGAGAGGTGAGAGCTAGCGCTATCGGTTGGGACGTCAATGTTGCCCCCGGGTGCTTCACGTAAACAGTTAACTTTGAGCGATTCCGATTAATATAAGCGTCAATATTTACTGTGTTTATCGCAGAACAGACACGGAAGACGTCTTCGATTCGTCAGACTTCAGTACGTACGGCAATTGTACATCATACGACCCCGGAACATCAGCAGTGCCCAGTAGTAAGTTTCGCTCTCTCCTTGGGCAGTTTTATCGCTGCCGCACCTTGATGAAAACGTATCCGGGAAGTTTACTAAACGTCACAGCTCTTACCTGCAGTTTGGTGACTTTGTTCTTAGGTGGCTAGGGCGACCGCTGCCTCCGCTAATCAATAACAACAACAACAACAAAAGAGGAGGACCTTAATATTAGGTCTGGTCCCATACCATTAATCTACCACAAAGTGAGTCGCCCTCCCAAGCGACTATGAACTTCGTTCTGCCGAGCAACAGGCCGGAAGTGCGCTTTACCTATTTAACTAGCAGATGTCTGGCGGCAGCAATTCTGTGCCTCCCACAGCAGCGGCGGATGTTCAACTATTTCGCAAAGGCTATAGTGGGTTAAATAAAGTACGCCCAGAGGCTTTCGCAGAACCCCATGGGGGCTACCTTTCAATATGAGTACCCACAAACAACCAAGCGCCAGGTCGGTGAGCTCCTCTACCCGTTGTGAAAAACGAGTGGATTCCCAGTCGGCACTGGGAATCGAACCTGGTACCTATACCCTATTGGTAGTGCACGCTCTAACCATGTAGCCACCCCAGCGGTAAGCACCTCAAGGGGAACCCTGCAGACGCCGACACCAACCGGGACTGGTTTTCCTGTGGAGGCATGCATGCACGGACCGCCTCGTTGAACAGGTCAACGATGCGCGATATTTTTTCACCTCCTCCACAAGAAAACCAGTCCCAGTTGGCGTCGGTGTCTGCAGGGTTCCCCTTGAGGGGCTTACCGCTAGGGTGGCTACATGGTTAGAGCGTGCACTACCAATAGGGCAGGCATCCCATGTTTAGTGCAAATGATCCTGTTCGTACAAGGCAGGCTTCGGGTAGCGCGCTAACAGCGATAAACAGAGTCACTGTCACAAAGTACATGCTGACGTAATTTACACGGCAAATTTACCTGCAAAGCGACATATTATCGCAAGAAGATAGAAAGCGCTCTTCTGTGCTTCTTCCTATCCCTTGTCCCTTGTTGTGCTGTTGTCATTATAATGAACCACCTACAGTTTGCCCAAAGATTTGCTTTCTTAAGAAGGTTCGAGTAAATGACAGTATGTTGCCGCACAGAAAGTTGTTGAGTATATAAGAACGGTCAAGCGTCGTTCAAATCTCGACCCTCATTCGTTACACAACGATTCACTCATTCCTTGCGAACAAGTCGGCTTTACGCGTAAGATGCAGCGTGAGTGAAAAAACTACTACGGCTTACGGCGAATACCTCGAGGTCGTAGTAGGAGTACAACGACTCGAAAAGCGCTGCAGGTTCTCGCACGATGGTCACAAAGACGGGGTCCGACTTCAGCAGGGCCCGCGCCTCGGCCTCCTGGAATCGAGTGTGGTGCACCAGCATGTCGAAGGGTGGAGTGCCCATGGCCATTGTCCTGTTGAGAAGGGCCCTGTTCCCTAAGTAGACGTCCCACCGTGGTAACGCGAACATCAGCCGATGCCGCTCACCGTAGCGCATAAGCAGATTCTGCACCGATGAGCTTGCGCATTTGTGCGTCTTCAAGAAGCACACAGTGTGCCTCGGTGCGGAGCAAGAGCGAAGGCTCGCATTGAATGATGGCTGCTTCACCCACCAGGACCTGTACGACATATTCCCGGAATCAGGCCGAGACATCGGAAGGCACCTTCTCGTTAACAATTCACACGTATATACCATCTATCACCCATAAAAAGGCATAAGTCACGAGTGAAAGCTTGAAATGACGATAAATCGTTAAACAGGGAATGTCGCCCCACCAACATTCCCGTGTTCAACAACTTGTCATCCCTCTACAACTCGAGCAATTTATGCACACGAGTATACCTGTATGAAGTTCACCAAGATGGACACCTGGGCACGTTGGTATTCCATAGTCAAGAATGGTAAAAGCGCACTGAAGACGAGGACACACACACACACAAACACATGTACACACACACACACACACACACACAATATGTTGCGGGATGAATCCCACTGAAGGAAAGGCTGATTTTTTTATGTGATTTACTCCCTTTCTGCTTTTTCGGCATATAGTTATACACTATTGTTAAAAACGACAATTTTTAAAGTCTCTTGTGCTTTTCATGGCAAAATTTGTCTGTTGGGTTTATTTGATTCTGCCTAACAAAGAAAAGAGCAGCTCAAAAAAATTATCGCAGCTGCATGAATACTCGAAAGCCTGGATCACAGCAGAGCTGGTGGACACGT